>NC_081564.1:85706034-85798712 GCF_022355385.1 Mustela nigripes | reverse complement strand
ATATATATATATATATATATATATATATATATATATATATATATATATATAAAATCAGAGTTTGTCATATTCTACCTTAGCTAAACATGATCCAAGTTATTTGTATTTGTTGACATAAAATGAACAGGTAATGATTAGTCTGAAAAAATTTCTGGGGAAAAAGAATGATTCTACTTTTATAAAAGAAAACATGATCTTTACTGAAAATATGCTGCACTGGGACTTTCGCTAATGTATGCATATGCAATGAACCTCAGGCATATAATTTTGGCTTATTTAACTAAATAGAAATTTCTTTTGTGAAAGACCAATTTTCAAAATTGTAAGTGCACTTTGTGACCTGATACAGATAATCAAGCATTTTCCCTGATTTCAGTTCCCCAATGGCTTTCGGCAGGTACCCCCGTCAATTTCAAATGCGTCAAACGCAAATCGCAGGGACCAGCTATGGTGCTACCTTCTGAGGGAGACAGAAGTGTTTTTGCGTGTCTGAAAAAAAAAAAAAAAATCAATGCAACTCTAACACAGAGGTTGTTGTGATCCACCTTTTCCAAGTCTCATATTACCTGTGGAGAAATCGAGGAAGGTTTTGCTTTATGAATATAGGTAATAAGACCAAATAGAATTTTCTGGAATTCTGGGACAGAGGTCAACAGTGGACCAGCTCTAACAGCCATAGTGTAGTTCTGCTACACAGAACTCTGTAGACAGTGTCCTAATAATTGTGCAAGTAAGTTATTCATTCTCCATGTTTTCTCTAAAATTTAGTTCTAGTTTTTGTTCTTAAAGATAGCAGTCCTTTTCCAGAATGATTTTACTGATACCATGTACTTTATGGGCATAACTGACTATAGACACCTTCTACTTGGTATAGGGAGTTAAAGACTGTAGCATTTTCACATGCATTGTATCGCATGTGTTTTCCTAATAGTACTGGGAAGCTGCCCCCTTAACAATACAAAATGGGACTTGTAGAGATATTAGGTGAGTTGTGTCAGTTCACAGGACTTGAAAAGCATAAAGGTGGGAAGAGTGTCCATTCTTCTCCCTCTTAACCACTTTCCCGAAGCAAATACAGCACTCCCTGATGTAGTGCCTAAAACTCCTGGGATTTGAACAGATGTGCAGTTGGAGAAAGTTAAGCAGGTGACTTATATCAGTTACATAATGTAGACCTCTCTGCCTTTCTGTGCTAGCCAAAGTTATTTACCAAAATAATTACTTTGCCTTCTGATGCACTTTGGTTTTAGTTACCTTGGAAGAAATATCTGCAATTGTGTTAATGAAGATATCCAAGTATAATCTTTTGCCAGGACTTTGGATCTCCAGACCAATTGGGTTGGCCTCATAAGTAAGAGGACTCTTTATACATGATTACCTTCTTATACATTGTCCTCATTCTTTATGTAAGTGAATGTAAAGTAAGTGTACATGCACAAATAGACCCTTGCTAAGGGTCAAAAATTGTCTTATTTGTAAAAAAGTGCAAGGACTTTAATATTTATAGTTTGTGACATTTTCAGCTTAAAAATATACTGCAATATTTGCTGCTATATGGTCCAAATGACTTAAGGATACCAATTTTCACATTCATTCATTCATTCATTTTTCACTTTATTTTAGATGAAAATGAAACCATAATGTCATTTCTGTATTTTGGCAACATTTTGTATCTCTAATATGATGTATTTCTATGGAATAAAAATCTTCCTAGAGAGATGATGTCTCAATCAATATTATTTAGAAATCCAAAGCAATGAGTAATTGTCAGAGGAAATTACTTTGTGGCACAAAATGAATTTTAACTACAACCTCCATACCAAGACCAATAAAAATACTACCATAGAATATAATGTTTTTAAAGTTAGTGAATGCATAAAACACCTGTATTTGTTTAATAAAAGCATACATGTCAGTTAATATTTGTTTTTAAAAAGATGTAGAAATCTATAATCCATTGCAATATGATACCCCATGACATAACAGGTATTGATAAAAATCATTTTTCTCTAGCTAGGTCACCTCATGCACTTGTAGATTGGTCACTGTCATTGCAGAAGTAAGATAAAATAGTCCAAACAGAAAAGCACAATATTAAAAATAAATAAATACAAGAGTCTAAGAATAATGATTATGTTTATTATATGAATGATAAAATATGCCATTCCCAGACTTCCTGTATTTCCTAGAGGTATAATATACCGCCTAGAGACAGGTCCACGGCACGTGGAATTACAGCAGAGACCTGAGGATTTTAGCACTGACTGTTGAAGTGCCTAGGGACGAATTAGCACTGTGTTAATGTTATAATAATGAAATTAACCCAGTGGAGATTTGAAGACATACTTTACGAAACAACTGTCATTCTTTTTTTAATGAATAGTTTTATTAACATCATCACTATTATTATTACATTAAACTGTCCCTACCGAGAGCTTCTTTTTCTTAGGTAAGTATGAAAGTCGAGGGCTATTTGAGGTGCTAAGTCTGCTGATAACAGTCTTTCTTGATTTGGGGGTCTCCTGACCACTGTTGAAGAGAATTTGGGGTCTATATTTCCAGAAGGCTCATAGGGGAGCTCATTAACTATTAGCTTCTAGGTTTCTTAATCTCTCTCTCTTTCTTTGTATTCAAGGGATTCCCCCCAACCCCTGAGGCTTACTTACTCATCTCAAAATGTACCTGAGATGTCACTTGATTTGTTTTTTATCCTGGCAGTGTTGAAGAATGTCTAGTCGCTAAAGAGGAGAAATGGTCCAAATACTGTTACTGCATTGGTTGGCTCAGGTCACGTGTTCGGCCAGTAGATAATGGGTCTTTAGGACAGTCTCTGGTTTATAAATGACGAAACATACAATGAGCACGGGTCAGAGTGTTTTCCTCTCTTTTTCCAGACAAGTCTTTCTGTTTTCATTCAGAGGATGGCGACTCTAGTCGGAGACTGTGACCCTTGCGTGGATTAGGGGAAACCTCCCTCTCCCCTCACACATAAATAATCAGAAATTACCAGTACATACTGAATTCTGATATTTAGCTCTAAAATGATCACTGATTTTGTCTTTTTTAGTAGACTCTCAGGGCTATTGTAATGGTGCCTAGGAGAAGCCAGGTTGTCTGGAAACGTCTCAGAAATACCTTTTTATTTTTTCCTAGTTAGGGACAGCATTCTTTCTTCTCTTTCCTCTTTCCCTTTGCACTAACTTGTTGCTCCCTTGTGATGCTGTTTTTATTTCGAGAAGAGCAGGTTATTTTAAGTCATTGCTATTTGTATTTATTCAAAATAGCACTTAAAAAAAAAGGTTAAACTATTTTTTAGAAGATTTTATTTATTTGACAGACAGAGATCACAAGTTGGCAGAGAGGCAGGCAGAGAGAGAGGGGGAGGCGGGCTCCCTGTCAAGCAGAGAGGCAGATGCAGGGCTCCATCCTAGGACCCTGAGGTCATGAACTGAGCCGAGGCAGGGGCTTAACCCACTGAGCCACCCAGGCACCCCAAAAGAACACATTTTGAATAAAGTCCAAAATCCCCAAAGTTACTTTACACTGTTATCCAACCCACACACATTTCCTTACTTAGAAGGGCAATCTGAGGAACTGTCTCATTATTTGATTCAAGTTTTCATATTGAAGGATTTTAAATTACTGTTTCCCAAAACACAAGATCACTTATGACATATTTAATTGTATCTCTGCAACATGCAAAAACAGGTCTAGTGTTAAGACAATTGTAAGAAATGCTGAGTTAGATTTTTCACAATAACCATTTGCTAATCTGTGTTGTTCCAAGACAATTATATATAATATAGTTTTCCCAAGATTATTTGATCATGTAACACTTCTCCCCCTAGAATATCCCTGGAAATAATGCATTTGTGGGGTGCCTGGCGGATTCAGTCAGTTGAGTGTCTGCCTTCAGCTCAGGTCATGATCACCGAGTTATGGGTTCAAGCCCCCTGTGGGGCTCTCTGCTTAGAGGGGAGTCTGCTTCTCTTTCTGCCCCTCACTTGTCTCATGCTCTCTCTCGCTCTCTCAAGTAAATAAATAAAATCTTGAAATAAAAATAATAAATCAAGGCTGATATTCAGTGATCCTTTATTCACATTTTTAATGTTTTGAAGTCAGATATTTTAAGATTATTCTAGAATAATCAGGGTGAAATGGGGCAGATAGTCCTGTGACAACTTCAGGTTTTCATGGCTTAATACTCAATATGTTCTGGATGATTTCTGGTACATTTCTGAAACCTGTTAAAAATTTGTCCATTTCTAGTCATTTGGCACCTTTAAAAAAAAAATCTTTTTGTTTGTTTTTAAATCAACGGTTGGTTTGAATAATAAAGAAAGGAAGTTGGGGTGCCTGGGTGGCTCAGGTTAAACATCTGCCTTTGTCTCAGGTCATGATCTCCAGATTCTGGGTTTGAGCCCCACATCGGAGCTCCCTGCTCAGTGGGGAGTCTGCTTCTGTCTTTCCCTCTGCCCCCTCCCCACAGCTCGGGTTCATGCTTTTTCACTTTTCTCTCTCAGATAAATAAGTATAATATAAAAAAAAAAAAAGACTGAAAAGAGCAACTTTCCTTCTTGGAGACGTAGATCACCTTATGAAAGACGGTGAGCAAGTTTGGAAGATGGAAATCAGCAGCCATAATTTCCACACTATAAAGTTGTGTCTCTTTATTATGGAATCTTTTATCCTTCATAACCAGGACCAACCCACTGCCTACAAACACATATATACATATAAATATGTTTATGCATAAATGCATTTTATTTAATCAGGAAATTCCCATAAACAAACAAGTTGCATATACATAGATATTTTTTGGAAAGAAAACACTTTGAATTATCCAAAAATAATTTACCCCCTGCATAGTTCGAGTACAGAAATTAATGACAGTAGTGCCTATTACCATCTGCTCTATAGATGCCTTGGTGATGCAGTCATAAAGAAAAGTAAATACTCCTTACCACTGCAAAATTATAATTTTTAAGTGGCTTTCTAGATATACTTTTCTTCTTATTCCCCTTCACAAAATCAAATAGTCTTGGTATTAAAACAGAACAAAGAAAAGAACAAATGTCACAACAAATGCCTCTATGATATAAGCAATAGAATCTGCTTGATCCTATGATCTTTCATATACTAAAAATAAACTTATTTTAAAACAATTTCTCTTTTGTGATTATTTTCTTTGAAATTATAAATCGTGTGTTGATTGCTTTTGAAATCACAGAAAGAACAAATTTGAAAATAAATTTTAAAAAACTATTATGTAGTAAAAAATACCCCTCTGTTTGTTTGGTTGATTTTTTTTGTTGTTGTTGTTTTTGTTTTTATCAAGCAGCAAGGTTTATGCCTAAAAGCATAGCCAATACCTGAGAAAGGAAGAAAAAATAGAAACCAGGAGCAATTCTATTTCCGTTTTTTTCTTCCCCATAAGAATTCAAAATAATTGGGGCACCTGGGAGTTTTAGTGGGTTGAGTGTCCGACTCCTGATTTTGGTTCAGATCATGATCTTGGGGTTGTGGGTTCAAGCCCCATGATAGGCTCTGTGCTGAGCATGGAGTCTGCTTAAGATTCTTTCCCTCTCCCTTTGCCCTCTCTCTCCATCTCTCAAAAAAAAAAAAAAAAAGAAAGAAAGAAAGAAAGAAAGAAAGAATAAAGAATTTAAAATCACAAGGTACATAAAGAAGTAAGAAGCACATTTCTCTTAACTAGGCCATGAAGAAAATGTGAAGAACAAAGTAAAAAGAAAAAAATAGTGTTTTATTATATTAACCCATTTGAGTATTTTTCTAAAGATTTTCTTTAATTTATTTGACAGAGAGAGATGTTATGATCTCACAAGAAAGCAGAAAGGCAGGCAGAGGGAAAGGGGGAAGCAGTCTCCTTACTAAGCAGGGAGCCGGATGAGGGTTTCCATCCCAGGACCCTGAGATCATGACCTGAGCTGAAGGCAGAGGCTTAACCCACTGAGCCACCCAGGTGCCCCTTGAACATTTTTTATAAAAAAGCATTTCTTTACCTATCTACCTATGGATAATCTACTGTGGTTAGTGATGTGCCCTGGGGGCTTAGACTGATCCAATCAATCCTAGACAAGGTTGCCTTTGTTGTAAGGGTTAGATAATGTTACTACAGCTGAAGCCAGTGCTTTGATTTCAATCACTATATTGTATTACAGGTTTTCTAAAAGAGTATAGTTCTTGAAGGGAAAAAAAAAAAAAAAAAAAGACTCCTTATTTCTCATGGGCTTTGGCATCAGTTATATTAGTAATAAAATAAAAACTTATCAGATGGGTCAAAATTTGAGAGAGAAACCAGTTTAAACATACAAGCAGCTCATCATCTAATCTCCTCCCAACAGATAGACTCGGTTGATCTCAATTCCTGCCCATCTTTCCTCGAAGTACAGTGAGGTACTTGATGTTTTAACACCTGCCATAACAAGATTAATGTCATTGCTCTGGACTCAGATTTGTGCATTCAAATCCTAACACTGTTAGGAGATTCGTGATATTGAGAAACTTGCTCAACCTTTTTGAGGGTAGGTATGTGTGTTCTACTCTGTAAAATGGAGCTATAAGCAAAGACAATATGACTCCACGCACTCGAAATACCCAATACAGGCAAACCTGCAGACAGACAGCAAATCAATAGCTGTTTCAGGCTGGGTGTGATGGTGAATTGGGGTAACGAGGATAAATAACGGGTACTTGGCTTCTTTCTGAATGGCAAAAATATGCTAAAATTGACAGGGTCGTAGTGCACACATATGTGAACACCCTGAAAATGCTGAATTGCTCACTTGACAAGGGTGAGATACATGGTGTGTGCGATAAAGACATTCAAGAAAAAAACTGACTTGTGTCTACTTCTTTTGTGTGTGTGTTTTTCTTTTTAATATCACTGTCTCTCCAAAGAAATACGTCTGATGATCTGATAAGTTAGGTGCATATAATAGATAAATTTTAAAAAATGATGATGGCATAGACTGCTTAGATTCAAGGGAACATGGATTTTAAGGGTGGTTGGATCAACATTGATCTGGTGTTGTTCCTGTAAATGTATCATCCTGATCCTGAATCGGTTCATGGGGAAGTAGACTATCGGGTCAATGGGCTCTCTTGTCCTTCCTTCTCCAGAGATTATGGCTACTAGGAGTCTTTGATGTATGTGGCTTTCTGGATATTCAATTACAAATTATTCTAATTCAAGGAATGAAAGCAAAAATTGAAATGCATGAAATGATCACTAAACTTTTTTTATTTGGGGTTGATTTCCCAAGATTTCTTTTAAAAAAAGAAAATTCAAGAATAAATGCTTTTTGACTCTTGAACAATTTCTCTTTATTGTTTCATTTTCAGTTGTTTGTGATTGGAAAATCAATTGTAGAAGATGTTATTACATGATACCTGAAACCCTATCCTCACACCTCTTATGACACAAATGGTTTTCTCATCTTCCTCCAGGGTTCCCAGTAAAATGTCACCTCTGATTCCTCTGATGACTCTTCTTATATTTTTCTTTTCATATAGTTATTGGTTTTTCCCTTCTACTTCTGTGACCATCCCGTTACACAAGCAGTTAACTCAAAATTTCTTGATAGCAAGGGCTGGATTTGACTGATCTTTGAATCTCTGCCTGGAGTAACTCAAATCTTTATGTGAAATTTAAGAACAAAATAGAAGAAAAATTTTTAAAAAGCCACACTTGACATCAGTGTATACAGTTTTTCTACTCATTCTTAAAATTAATGGGTGCAATATTAAATTATTCTGTTAAATTCAGTAACAGTTGATTGGAACAATTGCTTTATAAAATCAGATGTCAATAAAAGTTTGGGAAGATTAATTCATAGAAATATGAATTATAAATAAAGCCATGCGTGTTAGCTCCTACAGAGTGTTACCAGCAATAACTTAGAATTTCATATTTAGAGATTTTAATTCTACATGTAGGTATTATCTGTTCGAATATCCTTTTGCTTTAAGAACTAGGTCTCTCGCTTGCCCACTTTTTCAGCTTTTTCTTTTTTCAATTAATCAAAAAATGTACCTATTTAATAAAGGTAGCAGATCTATATGTGAAATAAATATATAATACAAGTGCTCTGTTTTAGGAAGGGCTACTGTTTCCTTTACTATTTTAGTATCAATATTGTAGCTCATAACCTGAAAAACAGAGGGGGGTGCGGTGCTCTCTCAAGCTCACTTGGACACTGGGTGAACACCTCCTCCCTTTATGACAGCTCCAGACTTTTGTCCTCGGTTCCTCATGCTGGTGGCTCTGGTTCTTTCCTACTTGCTATTAACCCCTTGAGAGCATTTTATTTTTTTTTAAGATTTTATTTATTTATTTGTCAGAGAGAGAGAGAGCAAGCACAATCAGGGGAAGTAGCAGGCACAGAAAGAAGCAGGGTCCCCTCTGAGCAAGGAGCCTGATGGGGGACTGCATTCCAGGACCCTGTGATCGTGATTCTAGCCAAAGGCAGATAGATGCTTAACCCACTTGAACCAACCATGCCTCCCTGAGAGTATTTTATTTAGGAGATTTTGCTCTATCCTCAGGACAACACAAGTTAGATCAGGTCATCAGAGAGCAAACACTGGTAGTACTTGGGCTGTGCCTTCTGCCGGAGCTCCTGGTGTTGGAGCCCGCTGAACCAGCACTTTGCTGAGGACCACAGCTCCCTCTCGCTGACTCTTCTATAGCCACATAGAGCAGTTGTTTGCGGGGACATGTTTCTGCAAACGATGGGCTAACTTCAATTAAAACTAAATTTTGATGTGCACTTTAACTAACACAAACACAGTGTAGAAACTTGGAAACTTTGAAATTTTGGATGGAAGGATGTCAAGTCAAAAATTACATTTGCAAGCAGAGGTGGTGAAATACCAGAAGTTCTGTTGCTTCGATGTCTATGTAAGTGGAAAGCTTCTCCTAAGCCAGATCCTCGCTCTAAATGGGGGCAAGAAGACCCAGGAGAAGTCATGCCTTCTTAACGTCCTGGGAACGAATTTCTTCTCCTCACAGATGATTATTGAGTTTCCTTGTTGCCGAGTGAGTCTGTGACTACACAACAAATTGCTACTACAAAAGTAATCATATTGACCAAATCATGTACTTTTTCACTTAAAATAAGTTACCTGATAGTTTGGAAATGATCATGAATTTTTTAAATGGCTCTAATGTTGTGTTGAATAGGGATATTTGAAATTATTCATCCAAACATAGCACATGAACTAAGAGGTGTTTTAGAAATATGATTTTATTTTGCCCATTTGTGTGTGTTTATCCACCTCCTGGCATCATGGAGAGTGTATGACAACTTAATGCTTCTATTCCACCTTTTTCGTCTTCGTTCTACTTCTGCCAACTCACAGGAAGTTGGATATTTTAAATATATGTTTTCTATGCTCCTTTTTTTTTAATCCATAGAAGGGAATTTTTAGAAATCCAAGCTGTGATGAGAAAGTGATCCTTGCAGTTAATAATGCTATACAAATAAAAATTTGTCTGGGCCGAATATTGTCTTACTTTTTAAATAGTATCAAGGTTTGAGAAAATTGGATATTCAGTAACTTGTCATTCCCTACACATGGACCATTTTTTAAAATGGAAAGGCATTTGACATTTTATCCAAAGTCTCCTCGAAGGATAGACAGAGAAATGTTCTATTTCTCAAAAGAGAGTCAACAGCTTTCTTTTAAACACCCTGGCTCTTGTTATAGAGGAATTTAATATCATATCATATACACATACTCTACATCCTTCGAAAAGAGGGCTATGGATTGCCCTTTGAGATACCAAGTGTAAATTTAGACAAAATGTAATATCAAAGAGATAGACAACATCATCTTAAAGGCACGGCAACAGCAACAACAAAAAATGACAGCAAGCCTATTTTATCTTGTCAGGGAGATGAGAGAGTTACCTGATACATTATAATGAACATATCTAAAATATAAATGTATCAGTCACTAATGATGCTTAATGATCTATGGAAAGTTCTTAAAGGTAAATCAAAGAGGCGAATGCTGGTGATGCCCATGCACAGAGGTTTAGGTTGAAAGAAATATCCATCAGTCTTTGTGAATTTTAATCTATTATGTAAGAAGAATGAGGAAATGCGTACCTCCTTTAATTCTGATGACCTTGAATATTTGTAATGCACAACTAATTTTCATTGTTCTTAATCTCTCTCCCTGGAAAATTTGACTTTTTTTTTTTTTTTTTTTTGGCAACTTGTGTATCAGGAGGGAATTCAATGGTGCACCCTAGTTTACCTCTCCCTGAAAATTAATATACGGATTCTCTGGTGTTATGAAGCACTCTCTTGAGATGTTTAACTTATATCTGTATCATGGATAAGGATAACTTCTGAGTGCAGAATTTTTAGCTGAATAATGTTAAGCCTGGGTATGGGTGAAGTGAACCAGGAGTAAAAGCACCACAGGGACTGAAAAGTCTGTCTTAATTTTCTCTCTGTTTTTCATTAATGTTTCTTAAAGTTCTTCAGACTTGTACAAATTGAAAGCTGCAGAAAGGGACAAGAACAGTCATATCAAGTGATTCAAAAGCTGAACGCATATGTTCTGGGTCTTTGAGCTCAGGTGGAGAGAGAACCTCTGTGCAGTCACTCCTGTGGTTCCCTAGAACGAACTCCCATGAGACCATGATATTTTGATTTCTTATTCAGAGCAGTTCAGCTATATATATATATATATATATATATATATATATATATATATATATTATTAACACTGTGTTTCCTTTCCCCTGTCAACTGCTTGTGAGAATTATCTAACTAGAGAAAACAGAATTCCCTCAAGAGATAACTCCTCTCTGCTGTGGTCAGTAAAATTTCTATGAGGATATCTTCTCTTCTCTGTGGTTAATAGAATTTGTACCAGTATAAACTACAAATGATCTATAAGACCCAGGGGGCTGGGATGTTCCTCCAGTTTTATTTCCATGTGGAAATTTGTTTTATATATGTCAAGCCTACTACTGCACTGTCCTGTGTGGTTTTAGCAAGTAAACTTTCTCCCAGCATCATGACATGGGGCAGCTTTGCAACTTGGAGGGAGGCACCCTTTTGGAAGCCATCCTTCCAAAGAGTCTGTCTCCCTTAATGACTACCTTTGAACAGAATGGTTCCCAGGCCCTTGAGAGAATCCTGGGTTGTGAAACTGCCAAGAGGCTTTTAAGAACATTGCAACGGAGTAGAGACATAATTCACAACAAATTTTCTCAAATAAATGCTCTAGGAAAAGAAGAGGAAGGATCTCCGTAATTAGGATATATAGAATCTGTGAGGACAAGCGAAACAGAGGTGAGGATTCCAGGGGCAGGAAAATACTTACCTCCAGTCTAATCAAGTTGGTGGGAAGGTTAAGGCAGTTTGGATCAATAGAAATGTGGATCTTCTTCCTTTAAAAGCCTCAGTGTGAATCCTGTGTACCCCACCCTCCTCAGACCCCATAAACAGACATCTGCATAAAGACTTCCTGCAGTCACCAGCCTTCAGAAACATCTGGGCCATTATCTCTACTTACTGGAGCACACTTTCCATATCAAAGGTACTCATGCATTTGTGTGCAGATAAACTACGATCCTATCTCTGTCAGACAGAGGACTGTGGAGTTTCTGTAGTTACAGCTAAGATGCACCTTGAAAATATTTACTTAGTACTAATTTTGTGCCCTACACCTGGAATAGGGCTTCAGTATGTGCTGATCAAGAAGGCCAGCCCATAACCTCTAGGTACTTAGAGTCTAGTGGGAAAGGCAAATGGGTAAACAGGCAATTACAATACAGATTGATGATTCTGCAATGTGGTAAGTATAAGGGGCAATGGGAGACCACAGGAAGACCACAGAAGCCAAATTTCAGTATCAAGAACTATTAAAGGAGATATTAGTATTGGACAGACAAGTCAATAGTAATGACAGCAAGGACTCAAGGGGTAACATATGCCAAGAAGAAAGAAGAACTAGTATTACTGCATGAGATAATTTTCATTAAATAATGAAACTCAAGTATGAAATACAAACAGTGAGTGAAGACACTTAAAATCATGGCGGCACATTTATACTGAATGCAACTGTGACCCACCGCCGAGCTTTAGGAAGGAGATGATACTGATGGTTCCATTTACACTGTGGAATGATCACTCTGGTGGAAGAATGGGAGGGTATATCTGATGGGTCAATCCTGGTAGCATGGATACCATTACAAATATTCTGCAGTGTGTTAAAGCAAGAGGTAGAAACTGCACATTTTTCATTTCTGGTCAGTTATCAATCACCAAGTTTTTAAAATTCAGGACTACCAAGGGTGATCACAAATTTGAGTCCATTGCTCTTCTGTCAAGTTAATAAATATTCAAGGGATCCTCTCTTTTTTCTTCCCTTTATTAGCTTTCCTTCCTTTCTGACAATGTAATCCCAAGGTACCTGGTGAGACAGCATGAGGTGGAATGTATTTTTCTGTTGGGTAGAGAGTTCCATATTGTCAAGGAAGTTCAAGGGGTCAGTAGTGTTGTGTATCCTTAACTGATTTTCTGCCTTGACTTTTACCAAGCATTAAGAGAATGGTGTTGAAACCATAAATAATAATTCAGGTTTTGTCTATTTTTTCTCACACTTCTGAGTATCTCATGTATATTAAAGATTAAGGCTCTTTTATTAGGTCCACAAACATTTAGAATTGTCATGTCCTTTTGAAGAAATGACACCTTTATCATGAGGAAACGGCTTTCTTTTTGCCTGTAAGTCTCTTTGCTCTGAAACACATTTTATCTAGTATTACTATAGCCACCCCAGCCTTCCTTAAATTAGAATGACATGGTTTATAGTTTCCTTTCCTTTCCTCTTATTAGATTTGTATCCTAACATTTAAAGTGAATGCTTCTTGTAAGCAGCACGCAGCAGACTCTTTTCTTTTACTCAACCTGACAGTCTTTTCCATTTTAGTTGGAGTGGCTTAATCCTGTTAACATTTAATGTGATGTTTCATGTTTTGGGGTTCAAGTCTACCAATGTGGTATTTGTTTTCTGCATGCTTCAACTGTTCTTTGTTCCTTTCATGGACTGTGTTTTGACAAACGGTTACTTCTTTAAATTTTTTTTATGGTTTTTCCCTCTTTATTTTAACATTTGACTACTGATTTTTATAATTCTTTATTATCTCCATGACCGACTTATTTTGTTTGCTTTTTATTCACCTTCTCTTTGTCATCTAGCTAGCTAGCTATATGTTTATACTAGTGATGTTCTCTGATGTAGTTTTCTTCATGAGTCTTGTCCTTTGAGTTTGTTGAGGCTCCAAAATATTATGTGTTTTTGCCTTGATAAATTTGGAAACATCTCAAGCAATATATCATCAAATACTATTTCTGGTTCTTCCTATCACCTGTCTTTCAGGGTTCCCAATTCCATAAGTATGCATATGTCAAGCTATTCAAGCCTGATACTCCTTGCTGGTTTGCTCCTTTTGAGTTCACAAACTTTCTCTTTGATCATAGCTAATCATCTGTTTATGACATCAAGTGCATTTGTCGCCTAAAACACTATATGTTTTAGAGGTATTATTTAGTTTTGTGTGTTTTTAATATCTTTCATATCTCTGTCTGCTTATTCTTCCTTCTGTACTTTCTAAACATAAAGAACAAAGTATTATAGCTATTATAGTGTTCTTGTTTACTAATTCTATCACATATATCATCTTTTGGTAAGTGATATTTTTTTTTCCTGGTCAAGAGTTCCTATTATTTTGCATACTTACTGACTTTTATTAGATCATAATCACTGTTTGGGTGCTGAGTATGGTTATATTTAGGTAAATATTCTTGAACCTTGTTCTGAGATTCACTTAAGTTATTTAGAAACAGTTTGAACTTTTCAAGGCTTTTAAACATTGCTAGGTGGAATTACACCACTCTTTATTCTAGGACTGATTTTACCCTACTACTAAGGCAAAGTAAGTTCTTCTGAGTGCTCTACCCACTAGCCTTTTTATTAAATACTTTCTGCTCTAATAAGAAACATGAATTATTTAGAACTCTGGTGACTCTTTCTTCTATCTGGGAGATTTTTTGTTTGTTTGTTTTTCCTAGCCATGAGTAGTTTCCTCACAGATATGCACTAAAACCTACTCAAGGTGGGGAATCCAGATATTCCTCTGCAAATCTCTAGATCTCAATCTCTCTCTCTCTCTCCTACTGGGAAGCTTGCTCCTTTTTGGTACTCTACTTGGCAATCTCTGGTTACCCTGGCTTCCCTCCATTCCCAGCTCTATCTCCTCAGCTCAGGAAGGCATCAAGGACCTGCCTGCATTGCCCTGCCTGTGGACTGGAAACTGTCTCTGCAATAATCTGTGCATTATAGCACTCACCTCATTTGCTTCCCTTCTTTCAAGGACTTGCATTGGCTGATGCCCAATGTCTGAAACCATGGTTCCATATATGTTGTCCAGTTGCAGAGGAGGGTAAATCTGGTCCCTTAGACTCCACTTTGATCAGGACCAGAATTCTATGCACCAAGGCCTATTTTTCTTTAATTTTATAACTTTTAGTACCTAGCCATGACTTCGTTTTATTCTGTCTCTGTCATGTTTCTTTTTTGCTCCTACAATCGACTTTTATCTGCTATTACCCTATTATAATATTTTAAATTCAAAATTATGCTTTTATTAAAAAACTTGATTTATTTAATTTTTAAATAAGAAACATTTTATGTTATACTCCATAAGTATTTATTGCATGAAATTTATATGAACATGATTTTTTTCTTTATGTTTTATTTTGAAGAGAATAAATATGTGATGGTGGCATGCAGACTGAAATCCACTTTATAAACACTAGAAGAGGGTAATTATTATTATCATATTTCCCTTTGGAAACTTCATTCCAAACTAGGTTTAGAAAACAATGTTTTCCAGAGCCATGATTTCCTACATAATATCTAATGTTCATTGAACTCTCATTTGTCAGACACTCTTTAATAGCTTTGTATATATTGGGGGTCACTTATCTTCAGAACAAATATATGGGATAGGTGATCGTATTAATCAGGGCTCTCTAAAACAAAAGAACCACTAGAATGTGTGTGTGTGTGTGTTTAACAGAGATTTATCATAGGAATCGGCTAAGCGATTATGGAAGCATGAAAGTCCCAAGATCTACAGAGGGAGTCATCAAGGTAGACACCCGGGAGAGTCAGTGGTTTGGTTCTGAGTATGAAGGCAAGAGAACCATTGGGTAGTTCCCATCTAAAGACCATCAGTGTGAAGACCCAGAAAGAAGTATTGTTTTAGGGTGAGTCTAAAGGCAGGAAAATAAACAAATGTCCTAGTCTGAAGGCAGTCAGGCAGGAAGAATTCTCTTCCTTCAGGGTAGAATTTTTGTTCTGTTCAGCCTTTTGACTCATTGAATAAGGACTGCCCACATTGCAGAGAGCAATCTGCTTTACTCAGTCCACCAACTCAAACGTGAATCTCATCCCAAAACAGCCTCACAATTACATTCACAATAATGTTTGACTAAGTATCAGGGCACCCATGGCCCAGTCAGGTTGACTCATAAAACTAACCACAGGGGTTGTATTATCTCTCTCATAACCGAGGAAGCTGACTTTCAGTAAGGTAAATTAGTCGGCCTTAACTGATGAGTTTTAACTCTGCTGGTGTGTCCCTAGATTATATACTTAAATTATTCTGCTGTGCTCCTTCCCATAGAATTTCCTGGATATTAATTAAAAACAAAACAATAACAACAACAATAAAATTTTAAGACGTGTTTCTTCAGAAGTTAAAAAATAGGAATTTGAACTTCAGTAATAATCATGAACAGTCTTGATTTTATTTCTGGCATGTAAAGGGACATCAGAAAATTTAAGTTCTTATTTCAAACCTGATCTAAAAATCTTTAGGTGATGTTTTCTACTTAAGCATGAAGGAATCTATTGCACATTCATTGAAAATAAAATATCTACTATCATACTCAGTCCACATCTCTAATAAAGGTAGGAATGAGTAGAAATACCAGGAAGAAATGAAAAAAGAAAAAAGGGCCTTAATTAATGAATCAACAACAAAAATAACAAGAATAACAATCTCTTATGTTTATCCAGAATACTATAGTTCTAATTTTCATGGTAAGTTTCATTTAGACAAAAGATGAAGAGGTTATTTCATCTTTTTAAATCTAAAATAACGTGCTCTATTATTAGCATGTATTCAAATTATTATTACAATGGACATCTTAGTAAAGGCTACTATTCTATATATCTTGTTCTCATGGCAATAAGTAATAGTAATTTGTTTCAAAGAACAGTCTATTCTGTGTTGTTTAATATTAAGAGAGACTAAGCTCTATTTTTAAAATTTATTTATAAAAGATCCTTGTTAAAATAGAATAGCTATGTAACCTAGTTTAAAAAATAATAATACAAAAAAATGAGGTTTCACTAATTAGGAAAACAAGGAAGAGTTGTCTACTAAATGGCACATTCCCAGGTGAGATAGTTCTGGCAACAATACTGTATATTCAAATTATCATGAGGACATATGGTTTCTATCTTTTGGCTTATGCAAGTGTTGATCTTTTACATTTTACCTGCAGCTATATCTATAAAACCAGAGTGTCTTGCTTATGAAATTTAGCTTCTTCTCATCATTTTCCATTGGATAAGAACTGTCATAAATTTTCTGTTCATATATGTACTTAGGAAAAACTGAACTTAAATGAATAGTGGATATACTTCAGCTTGGTTCATCTTATTTATCTTACTATGATTTATACATTTTTTTCATATTTTTGAGCAAAAATCATCTTCATATTTTAATGAAAATATTATAATTTTTTTAGTTATGTTTGGATAATTACTCTATTGTTTTTCTTCTATTTCTAATGGCTATCTGCTTTGACATATGTGCCGGCAGGCTACAAAACAAAAAATTAAGTAAAATATAAAAATATAATCACCTTACATCTTTCAGAGGATTGCTTTATACAGATGCTTTATACAGAAAGCATATGATTTTGTGATCACCTTTCACATATTTAAGTGAATTAATTTGCTCCGATCTCTATGCTCTGACCTAAAGTATTGAAAAAATACTAATGTAATGAAGTTAACGGGAACGTATGACATAGAGAAGTTTGATGCTCTTCAAATATACTTAAAGACTGGAAAATCTAAACAGCAGAAGGGAAAATTCGTGATTCCCAGGGATCTGACCTCAGTTTAGCTCCTTAGCTAAAGAAGGAAACTTGTTTCTAGACTTCAATGAACCCATATGGGAGCTACCCCCTCTGTTGTAAGCACCACCCCACTCCTGCTGCTGGGGAAAAACCAAAGTTCCCTCCTGATGATGCCCAGGGACCTTGAAGTCAGCACCAGCACTTTCCTGCTGAAATACACACTCAGCTGAGTGTCAGTAAGGTGCTGAAGCCTCCTGTGGAATCAGTGACTTCTACCTCCTTCTTGTCCCCATGCTCCTGGGCAGACCCTCAGTAGGAGGACACAACAGCCAATCTGCTGTCAAGGAAATCTGGAAATGTAATTTGGGGATTTCCAGACTCAGGCAGATTACAAAAGAGAAAACATAGGGCTGAATATCGATGGACAATAATGGGCAGCGTGCTCTCCGCATAGTTAACCAAGAACGACTGTCGTGGCAACTTAATTATGTTGCTCTCAACACTTTGTTTTGTTGACACTTAGAAAATCTCAAGGTTACAAAACAGTAATCAAATCAATCAGTTTTAATGGTGCTTCCAAATCTGGTGGCAAACAGAATCAGCATGTTGTAATGCATTTTTGATTTATCTTTATCATAACATTTGGAAAGGTCATCAGAAAATAATTCTTATTTGAACATTAAGCATGTGTAAAACAGAAAGCTAGGATTTGACTCTGATTCCTAGCAATGATCTACTTTTTTTTTTTTTAAGATTTTATTTATTTATTTAACAGAAAGATACACAAGGAGAGAAGAAGCACAAGCAGGGGGAGTAGGAGGGAGTCACAAGCTTCCCGCCAAGCAGGGAGCCCGATGTGGGGTTGGATCCTAGGACCCTGGGATCATGACCTGAGCCGAAAGCAGACGCTTAAAGACGTTTAATGATCTACACCCCAATGATCTACTTTCTACCAACAAAAATCACATCATATCATTTATTTCATTTAAATGCTTCACTAATGCCTACCACATTATAATAAAATCCAAAGGCATCCCCCAGCCTCTAGGCGCCGCGATACCTAGCTTGGTGTATAGTTTGGATGTCATGTAACGCCCTTGTGAGCTTATACCATGCCATCTGACGTTATCCCCCACGGTAAGACACTCCTTAGGGGCCATGTCACTAACTCCTTGATGTCTATATGCTTCTTCTCTGATTGTTAACATGATTGGATCCTTCTTATGTCTTAAAATGTCTCAAATCACCTCAGAAAGGCCTTCCAGCCAAGCTCATTGTGATGTGCTTATCCCACTACCAGAGGCTGTCTTACTCCTCAGCTTTACTTTTAATATCACTGGCCATTATCTGATTTACTATCCATGCTTATGCATTTGGCACATGTATTGTCTCCCCCTCCTTACTCTAATGCAAGCACCACAATGGCAACAATTTGTTTCTCTTGATGACTGTACTTTGTTAAGTATATCCAGAACAGTTCTTATTGTGGGCAAACCACAAATGTGTATGAAGAATGATTTAAGAAGACAGTGAATGTGTGACTCTCACCTTACTCAAACATTACTCGTGATAGACAGCACCATCTGAGTGGCCAAGAAACATTTTGTTTTCTCCCTCTTTTCTTAAAATCATGGTTGAGTGTGATAATACTCCTAGCAAAATAACACTTAATTTTCCAGACACCTTTGCAATTAAGGATGATGATATTTCAGAGTTCTGACTAATGAAACGTAAAGTGGAAATCTGTATGTCTTCTTAATTTCTAATTGTGTCTGGTGATACCTGGGGAAATTTCTTTCCATGATTAAGTGCTGCCTATTTTTCATTGATGCCTCATTTAATCTCCTCCTACGTGATCCATGGATAGGAGGTTGATTGATATGATGCAAATGGTATATGTCTAAGGACTTCCATATTTGTAATGGCTGGAATCTCTATTTCCATGCTCCAATCTCAGAGCTCAATGCCGGAGCATATATATCAACTTCTAGCATCACTCCTTGGACCTTTCTCTACTAACTGTAGTTTAATATAAAGGGATCCGCTTAAATCTTGGAGTGGGATATGCTACAGACTAAGTAACAGAACCCATTCAAAACCCTTTCCTCTCACTTTCCTTTACTATGGATGTTATAAAACCAAAATAATCACCTTTCTAGACTCTTTTTCCAAATAACATGGGTCATGTGAAGTATACCTCGCTGAGGAGATATGTTTGAAAGTTCCTAAGAGTAGTTTTCCCTTCCTATCAAAACATGCAAAGATCCAGAGCATAAGTATTAAGCCCTTCTAACCAATTTTTCCTGCCTGAGTATAGTTGCAACTCCTGGATGTACAGCATTCATTATGTGACCAGGAGGATGAGTGCCATAAGCTTAGGATGGTGGGTTAAAAAGATAAAACCTGCCTTGGTAGCACTGGCATCTGATTGAACCCTGAACTTTAAACCTACACATTTTTTTATTGTTTGTTTCATGGTAGAAAACTACTTCTGTAATTGTTTGAGCCAGTTTTTGTTGAGTTTATTATTATTTACACCCAAGCTCTAACTAAACTTCAATAGAGTTTATACTTAATATGATGTAGAATAGGAGTCAGAAAACTATGGCCCAAGGACCAAATCCAGTGGGCCATCTCTGTTGGGAAAAAAAGTTTTACTGGAACACGGACCACATGTATGTGACATCATGGATATTTTGAAAATTCCTGAAATTAAACTATGAAATACTTGAGTTCTATAGTCTTGTACTAACCATCAGGTCACCAACTAAATGTAGTGACTCCTGTTTATCTAAGTTTCTTTTAAAGTTTTATTTATTTAAGTTATCTCTACACTCGGTATGGAGCTTGAACTCAAAACCCCAAGGTCAAGAGTTAAATTCTCTTTCATCTGAGCCAGTCAGGCACTCCTTTCTAATTTTCTTCATCTCTCAGTCTCTCAATGTGTGTTAACAAAAAAGCAATTAAGTAATTTCCTTCAGTTAGCTAAGGAAAAGTCAGAAGGCCATGGTGAATAAGAGGCATGTGGTAGTTAATAAAGTTCACCTGTTAATATTTGAAAACCACCTTGAGAGTGCTGGATGTTTCCAATTCTAATGCTAGGTTTTTACCTGTCAGACCATTTTGGTGCACATACTGGGAAGGTAAAAGGAAGCAAAAGATAAAAAAAAGTTGCATATCAAATACATAGGAAATTGGGAACAAGACTGAGTTTGCACAAACACCAAACTGAACAGCCATAGATGATATCTGCTATTGATTTTGAAGGCAGTGAAGAATTACCATAGTGGTACCTAAATGAGCCATTGTTTCTGTTTGCAAGGCGGTGTGTATTCATTCCTTCACTCTGCATATGACGCAGTTATACATCACAAGAGCCTGAGACCCTAGCTTCTCCCCTGGACTTTGGACTGGCCTTGTGACTTGTTTCAACCAATGTAGCTCACTGGAAATTGTGATTTGACCCTTTGGGGCCCATCCTCTAAAAAAAAGTAATTTCTTCCCTCTGAAGAGAAGCCAGCTATGATGTAAGAAATCCATGTATCTCATGCTGTGAGGAAGCTCAAGGTAGCCTCAGGAAACATCACAGATGGAGAACACCTGAAAAATCCAGCTGACAGCTCAATTCCACTTCTCAAGACTATGACCCCATTCAAAACATTCCAGTGAGCTCTCAGTCATTTGAATGGTCCAGCTGCAGGCCAGGGCATGACGAAGTGAAGAAAGCCCTTCCTGCTTCCTCTTGCCCAAATTCCTGGCCCAGAGAATTGTGGGGGAAGAAAATGACTGTTCTTTTAATTCACTAAGTTTGGGTTAGCTTGTTATCACAATAGGTAATTGAAACACCAAGTGATCAGTTTTGTTTTACTATATCCACTGCTTCCTTTATTAGAAATGAAATCCAAGTGACCATGTGAGCCTTGACATCTCACATCCAGGAGCCCAGATCCAGCTTCCCTTGAGACTGTCCATCTAAGCCTGTGTGCATTATTTCTGAGAGGTATTTATTCAGAAACTTGAATTATAAGTAAAAATTTATTCAGATGCTTTGCAAAACAATTCTAGCAAGTTCTCATGATATTACCCTGGTGGACATAATCTTCAGGGACAACACATTGCATTCATTCTAATTCATTTGAATTTTCTTAATAACTTACTATAAGCTTGCTTTGGGCAAAAAAAAAAAAAAAAAAAAAAAAAGAATAAGCTATGATCCATACTTTTACATAGCTTATAGCTTGTCAAGGGCAGCTACCTTATTTACATATGATGCATTAAGAGCTATAATAGTGAGAAAATAGACTACACATTGTCACTGCATTTTTTTTCCAGACACTTTTTCAAAAACTTCAACTTAAAATCTGGTTACATATGTGCTGAGAGTCAAACTAATTGGTCAAAACAGTTTTGACCAGCATAGACACCTAACCCAGGGCAAATGGTTAGATACTTGTACTTATGAAATTTGTTTTAGGACCCAGGGATATGTGTGGGTTTCCTTTGAGTTCATTAATGTGAAGGTTTTGAGTATCTGTGAAGGCTGTTTGGCTGTATTCTCAGACCTAGAGAAAACTGGTGTTCAGAGAGAAGAAACCAGGGAAAACACACACATGTGTGTGCACACACACACACACACATAGAAATGCACAGACAAAATACTACATGGACCTCGAGGGAGAGAGAGAAAAAGAGCATGAAAGCTAAAGCTATCCGCGCTTCCATCTTCTGGTCCCTCTTGAGATCTGACAATAAATCCAGCTCTGAGTCACCCAGTGTCCTTCCTGTTCATTCTCCTTGGTTTCCTAAATTATCTTGAAGTTAACTTTTTTGTGTCCTAAATTTTATGCAGAAAGTGAACACAAAGAGAATGAAGAAGTCTGTTTCTTTTGAATAGATGGGGCTAGGATAAACATAACAAAGCCCCTGAAGGTGAATTAGGCAGTCTGGGAAAACTAGAGGAAGAAATGGAGGATGAGGAAAAACTGGAGTAAGCCTTAGCACAAGCAGTGCAAGAACATGGCTTGTTTGGAAGACACAGCTGTTTCTGTATGATGGGCTGCACATCTGGGGGCAGAATGGCCAGAGGTGAGGCTGGAAAGGAGCGCTATAGCAAATTTGAAATGGATTATAAAGATCATGCTAATGAATTCAGCAAATCCTTATTGGGTTTGAGGATCCACAGAAGACATTACAAGGAATGTAATGACAATGCATCTTCTATTTTCTTTTCTTGTGAGTATAGGCAAAGGCAACTTTTGAAACTTTATCACTCTAATTGGAAGATGCAATAGCACATGACTTATGATTTGATTATGGGTATATGTGCTTCTTGTTGGCATTTTTCATTCTGGGCAGAGAATGGCTGCTGTAGGATATAAATATTATGCAATTTCTCATGCAATATGTATAAACCAGCAATACTGCATTTTCTACACAAAGTCTTGGTTGAAGGTCTTATTTATTTTTTAAGTGATTAAAGGGAATAAAGACTGGTCATATTTCTAATGAATTAACTTACATGTGCCAATATACTAGACTTCATGAGAAATATCTATGATTCCTAATGGTGGCTATATTTTTAATGTCTATTATTACTTTTCTTTTAGTAGAAAGAGACAAAAGGCATACAGTCTCAAGGACACGCACACACTCACACACACACACACACACACACACACACACACCAGATAATAACTAAGGATGTGATTTTGCCGAAGCACTTATTTCCTGACGTGTTAGAAGTTATTTGTCATGTACTACAAAACAGTATACTAAACCAGTGTCCTACATTTGCATATTGTTCAATACTCATGATGGACAACCTCACTGCAAACTGGGCTAAAAGCACCATTTATCAACTTCATCACACTGCATCATCCCCTTTCTCTCTTGCAGTTACGAACTTTATGAAAGGAAGAGTAACATTTTATTTTTTTTTTTTGTTAGTCTCAACATTAACCTCAATACAAATGTCTTCATTAGGCATCAAAACAAAAGGCACTGCAGAGTTCTTAAATCAAATCTAGTAATGTTCTCCATATTTCTTAGATTCCTGGCCAAGGCTCTAGTCTTTTTCAAGTTTGTACCAATGTCAGCGAAAGAACAGACAAGGTAGACAACTTAGAAGGTCAGCTTCTGCTTATGCTAACACTATATGCTTATGGTTAAGATGTATTATACACAGAGATAAATTTTTGCCCCTAATGATACCAAAAAGCTGTCTTTGGTTCACATAATAACCCTTTAAAAGAGAAATAAAGTCCAAATTTAATTTTCTTTACTCTGTTCTTTTCTATGTTAGTGTCTCTAGATTTTCCTACTATTCACACAAACTCTAAATCCATTGTTGTTTGTGTTACTGACTTTTCTTAGAGTTCCATATTTTTCTTTTACAACATAACAATAATCTGGTTGATGAGTAACTTGTTTATCTTCATTTATAAGTGGTTGTGTCATCTAAATAATATGCATTTAAAAATTTATGCAAATAAATATTAGTTTCCATTTTTATGTGTGTATTCTAGTATTTTGTTTCTTCTCATTTTGCCATGTGAACAAGCCCATATTTCTCAGAGATAAATATATAGTCTTTACACATTTATCTAGCACAATATTTATGGGGGCATATTGTTGAATCCCTTCGATAATATTACAACATATGTTAAATGATATTTGCTATAAGACTCAACTGCAGAAAACTAATGCTAATACTAAAATTCAAAATAGCATGCATTTATAAAGTTGTCTGAACATATTTTTATGATGTTGTATCACAAGATTATTTCAATCACACTTTTTCTACTAAATTGGTGATTAAGAAGGTATCAAAAAAAAGAAGAAGAAGAAGAAGAAAAAGATATCACCTCTATAGGATCCTTGGCTGATTAAGACAAATTAGAACTGTCTACAAAAGGGTTAAATAATGTTAATATAAAAACACTGCATATAAAAACAGCAATAATGAATCTAATTCACAATATGCCTCAAACTCTGAAGTACAGTAAATAATGTCTTTTCTTCCCAGACCTCTCATGGGGCACGATAAACACCAGGCAAAAGCAAATCTAATACAATACTTAGGACTTATTAAAATTCTCATTGAAATTCACTGATTATCTACAAAAGAATGTATGCTATAAGATAGTATGTGGTAAATAGACATTATTTGTAAAGTAATGGAAAAATAAAGCAGGGTCTACTTTTAGCATTGATGGCCGAGGAGCTCTGGGTATTTTCATTTCAATGAAGAGGAAACATGTTATTATTAAAGATATTTGAAACTCTCGTTATGTAAGTTTATTGCTTTACCTTATATAACAACAATACTGTGGCTGACACTGAAAAATGCCACAATAACACAAGAGGTTATTATAATATCACATTAATAAATGATAGTGATGTGTTGGACACCGCACAAGACAAAATTTATAGGCGTATTTTCTGTAGAAGGAATTTTTACTCTACACAAAAAAAATAGCTAAATTTCAGTTTCCTAGATTTTGTTTTATGCTCTATATGCTTTATCTCATTTGTTCATCACAACAACCTCTTTTACATATGAAGAATCCAAAACTCAGATACATAGTTTGCCTTGAATTGCACATCTAAGAAATTGCCAATAGCAGATGAAGCCTCAGGTCTGTGTGGGTTCATCATAATTAGACAAAAAAGATAGTTCTGCAAACACCTGGAAGAATAAAAGATGAAACAAGGTAAAACCAATAAGAACTTTATTTGATATTCAGTCTCATTATCAATCACATTTGAAGATTCTAAGCGTCTTAATGGAAAATACTATTTGTGGAACACTAAACACAGGAGCTCACTAGACAAGAAGCCTGTTATCTAATCATGGAGAAACTTCCAGGGGAACATAAGCTAAATTTTACATACAGACATAGAGATTCTAACATATGGGGTCTAGAGTTCTAGATTTTTATAGAAAAAATAACCTTTACTAGTATTTTTTGAATATCATAGATGTCAGACCAAAACTAGGCATTTTTTTAAATGCATGAGGGGTGATCTGTTTCTGTCCTAAGAGAGAGGCTCAATCACGTCTGAATGTGATCAGTAACTGTCACACCATCTTGCTACCAACCTGAGCATGAAGCCAGAGTATCAGAATAGAAGGACACGGAGCCCTCAAACTCTTCAGTTAGCGATCCATCGGAGTTCCCATTATAACTCTTGTAGCTGGAATTGGTCACACACTCAACACTTGGGGCGATCAATGGGAATAAGTTGACATGCTGGGCTCAGTCCAAACATGCTAAGCTAAACATGCTCAACACCCTTCCTGGAGTCAAAGGACCTCCTTTGGCCACCTGAAGAAAATAAAGCTTGCTTACCAGGGAAGCAAGGGGCTTGAGGGAGCAGATTGTCCCTGGAGGAACAATGCTTTGTAACTGCTGTGGGCTTCGTTTACATGAAGGGAAAGCTTTTAGCACATTGCTCATTATATAGTAGCCATTTGATAGATGCTAGCTATTATTATATCAACATAATTATTACTACTATGACCAAATCAGTAGTGTATTCCTCTTTAGTCCTATGAACATCACAGTGATCTTCTCTTTCATTAAACACGGAGAGAACACTCTCTTCTCCCACTACTACACATTTCTTTCTCCCTCTCTCTCTCTCTAAATTGTCTATCAATATGGCTTCTTATTATAATTAAATAATATGAGATCTATTTTCTTTAAAAAATGTACAGTACAGTGTTGTTAACAATGGGAACTATGTTTTACAGTGGATCTCATAATTTACTCATCTTGCATAACTGCAGCTTTATACCCACTGAACATCTCCCCATCACCCTACCCCCATGGGACCTGGAAATCACTCTTTGACCCTCTGCTTCCATGCGACTGATTATCTTGGATTCCTCATGTAAGGGATAGTCATGTAGTATTTTTCTTTCTCTGTCTGGCCTATTTTGCTTAGCATAATGTCCTCCAAATTCACCCATGTTGCAAATGGCAGGATTTCCTTCCTTTACGAGGCTGAACAATATTCATTTTTAAGGCATAAATACATATATACATTTAAAAGATGATAGGTAGATAGGAATTAAAGTTTTTTCCATGTCTGCTATTGTAAAATAACGTTGCAATGAACATGAGAGTGAAGTTCTCTATTTGAGATCCTGATTTCAAATCTTTTGGATATATCCCCAGAAGTGGAATTGCTGGATCATTTTGTGTATCTATGTTTAATAGTTTAAGAAAACTCTATACTGTTTCCCATAATGGCTGTATTAATCTACATTATCACGAGGGTTCTCTTTTCTCTACATCCTTCCTAATAATTGTTACCTTTTTTTTTCTTTTAAGTAATTGCTGTTCTAACAGGTATGGGGTCATAGCTCATTATGGTTTTGATTTATGTCTTCCTGATAATTACTGGATGCTGATGATCTTTTTATATATCTATTGGCCAGGAATCAAATGGTCATTTCTCCAATGAAAATGTACAATGACCAACAGGTATATGAAAAGATGCTTAATATCTTGTTTTTCTGAGGTCTACAGAAACTCATATAGATTTAGTTCCTCCCATTTTCTGCAGCTGCTCCATATTCAGGGCTAAACCTGCTACAAACTATCATACTATTGACCTTGTCTCTCGAATCTTATTCCCCAGGCGTCATGCAACAAACCTCCAGGAAAATCTCTCTCACCATGAAAATGTCCTTATAGCCCTGCCTGTCTTCAACATGCTGTTGCACATCTAGACCATCTGATTTTCAGTTTGGAGCCCCTAAACCATGGCTTTCCTGCACATATCTAAAAAGCTCTACTCTCCCTGTATATCAGCAAAGGGGGCAGATTCCTCCTTGATTAGCCTGACACCTATTGTCCCAATGAGATGCATTTTTCATACAAAAGTGTTTTCATAGTTAAAAGTGAATATATACATAGGATACATAATAACAATTAATACTTTGCTGCATTCAGTTTAGTGAGCTTTCTTGGTCACCTTGTTTGTCATGACAGATGCGTTTTGATGGAAGAGAAGAGGCAGGACTGATGTGAAATTTTTACCACCATTTATACAATTTTGAGCCAACTCGGGGCACTCTGTGGGAGAGCCCTCCACAGCCAAAGGCTCAAATTTACAGGACATGATCCCGCACCTAGGAGGAATCATGACATTTGGGTCTTCTCTGAATAAATTTTTTAAGTCATCCTAGGTTTGCCTCCAAAAAAGGAACACTTCATGTTGGTTGATGACTCTCCAATTCATTCCATTTTACTTTGAATAATGGGATTCAAAGATCCTCACAATTCTGAAATGAAACACATCTGAGGCCGCCTAGTATGGGGATGAAACATGAAAAAGCTTCTGAAACTTTTGAAATGGAAAATGGAAAGGAAAAAAAAATGTGCAGATCAAAATGCATTTCATGTTCAAAATTTTCCAAAGAAACATACTTCCTGAAACTACTTTTCATAAGTTAGTTTCTGGTTTCAATTGGTCAGTATAGGATAAGAGAATCAATCAAACATTATAGTGTTTATTGCAACTTTTGGGGAAAAGAAAGTACTCTTTTCTGAGTTTTTAAAGATGAAAATTATCTGTGGCACTATTACCATCTATTTTATGTAAAATATGCATTTTATTTTTCAACAATTGAAAGTTCTCATTTATTTGTGTTTTGAACACCTCTGGACACAAAAGTGACTAGTAATGCAAATAGTGAAATAAAGTAAAGTGTTAGAACTCTCATACGATATCATTGTGATGATTAATTTTATGTGTCAGCATGGCTGGGCCGTGGTGTCCAGCTATGTGGTCAAACACTGTTCTGGATGCATCTGTGAAGGTATTTTTAGATGAGATGAAAATTAAAATGGATGAACTTTGGGTAAAGTAGATGGCCTTCCCTAATGTAACTAAACTTCAACCACTAGGATGAAGGGAACTAGAATAAAAGCCTGACCTCCCCCCAGAGAGGCAATTGTCAGCAGACAGTCTTTGGACTTACACAGCAGATTTTGGAGTTGTCAGCCTCCATAATCTCATGATCCAATTACTTACAACAAATCTGTGCATATGTGTGTGTATGTGTGTGCGCACACATGTGTGTATCCCATTAGTTCTTTTCTGGAGAATCCTGCCTAATACATTTATGTAAGCGGCTTTGGTTTTTGCAAACAAAAAAGAGGTAAGGTTTAGAAACTGACATTATTTCCCATATGAAATCAGAACTTAGGTGAAGTCATTCGTATTCAAAGATGCTTGAAGTAATGTCACATGTTATATTTTTAATTATTGAATTTTTACAGTTCATAAAGAAATATGCCATGTATTCTTCTAGAGGGAATATAAGACAAAATTTTTCTGGTAGTTTACCTGATAGTACGTATAAGCATAGTATAATAAAAAGCATATTACCACATACTTATTAGAATGGCCTAAATCTGGAACACTGATGAGACCAAATGCTGGCAAAGATGTGGAGCAACAGAAACTCTCATTTCTTGCTGGTAGGAATACAAAATGGTACAGTCTTTTTGGAAGACAGTTCGCTAGTTTCTTACAAACTCAACATACCTTGTGATCCAGCAATCAAAATTCTTGGTGTTTACTCAATGGAATTGAAAGCTTTCATCCATGTGAAAATCCACACTTGGATTTTATAGCAGCTTTATATATAATGCCAAAAGTTGGAAGCAACCAAGGTGTTCTTCAATAGATAAATGGGTAAGTAAATTGTGGTCCATCGAGACAATGGACTATTAGTGCTGAGAAGAAAAGCACTACCAAGGTATGAAGGCTGTGGAAGATGAACTCAAAGGATTACAAAGCAGATATCTGCAAAGTTAACTGATGCCATCAACTTCCAGAAAACAAATCAAAACAAATAATCATACTACTATTGTTGATTAAATTAACATATTTAAAAGGAATGTTGTGAAGATCAGATTAAGAGGTGTGCAACTAAGAAGTGGAGCAACTGAAATAACATTTGTTGAGAATTGAAAGTGTTTCTGGGGCATCTGGGTAGCTCCGCTGGTTAAATGAGCCTTGGTTTTAGCTCCAGTCATGATCTCAGGATCCTGAGATCGAGCTCTGCATCAGGCTCTGACTTCAGTGGGGAGTTTGCGTCTCTCTCCCTCTCCCTCTGCCTCTCCCCCCACATACATGAAACGCATGCTCTCTCTCCTGCACATAAATAAATAAAATCTAAAAAAATATATATGGAAGTGTTCCTGTAAAAGAATTCATTAAATTTGAAAATTATCATGTTCTATCTGTTCCTTCTGTAAGAATTTTCTATCTGTAAGAGTTCTATTTCAAACTGATATACATTCATTTCATTTACAGCTTCTAAATTTAAAAATAACTAAATGATAAAGATAAACATAACTTGTTACTATACACTAATACATATCAGGTTTTTTTAATGCACTTTTTAAATGCACTTTTTATGCAGTTTTTCATTTTTTATGCACTCAAGAGTGGGTTTCTAAATAACTTTCTGTATATACTGCATTAGTGGAAACTTAGGCTTAATGCCTCAATTAGCCACATTTCAGTATTCAACTTGAAATTCCTTGAACAAATAATTTACCTTGAATGTGGGCAGGAAAGAGTTAGCAGAGGGCTTGTAAGGTGCCCCCTGATTCTTCAGATTTGTCTGTGGCCTGTGGCCTTCATGTCCCTCATCAGACATCCAAGAAACATGCCCCTGGAGTTGACTGGCTGGAATAAAACTCTGAAGACTGTAGGCACTGTTCTGTACTTAGCGCTCATGTGGGAAAATATTCTTGTCAGCTCTAGATTGGTTATTAGAAATCAGTTTGAAATTTATGGATTTATGGTATATAACTTTCAGGAGTATAGACATAAATCAAATAGGATTTGTAGCTATATAACTATCAAGTTATAAAAACAGAAATACTTTAAAATTAAATGATTTTCTTGTACCAATCTCTACCATATGAATTTTTATCTCATCACTCTAAAAAAGGGACTTTATGAAGCTACAACCAGAAAAGTCAGGGTATAATGTTTCGCTATTCCTTAGCATTGTTAGTAAATTTTTTTTGTTGGGTGAGATCTGTAATTACACATGAATCTGTCTTACGCTATAGCCATTCATAGTAGTGCAAAAAGTGCATTTCAAAAATATTTTATTTATTCATTTGCGAGAAAGAGAGAGAGTATGAGAAGGGAGAAGGTCAGAGGGAGAAGCAGAATAACCGTGGAGCTGGGAGTCCCACATGGGACTCGATTCTGGGAATCCGGGATCATGACCTGAGCTGAAGGCAGTCACCCAATCAACTGAAACACCCAGGTGCCCAAAAAGTGCATATTTTTGAATGCTAATCTAAGATGATCACCTAAGTGTATGTGTGTGTGTGTGTGTGTGTGTGTGTATACATACATATGTATATATATATGTGTATATATATATTTCAGTATAACTTACAATATATGTGATGATTATAATTATGATATATAATTTATATTAAATATATAAATGTAATATATTTATATATTGTGTGATATATAAATTTGATTTCTAGAAGCATGGGGGCTTTCATTTTTAATGTGCTGCAATTTGACATGAATAATATCATGTCTTATTTTTCATCAAGAATAGTCTGCTTTGGGGGTACCTGGGTGGCTCAGTGGGTTGGGTCTCTGCCTTCAGCTCAGGTCATGGTCTCAAGATTTTGGGATCGAGTCCCAAATCAGGCTCTCTGCTCAGGAGGGAGCCTGCTTTCCTTCCTCTCTCTCTGCCTGCCTCTCTGCCTACTTGTGATCTCTCTCTCTGTCAAATAAATAAATAAAATCTTAAAAAAAAAGTATAGTCTGTTTTGGCAATTGAGAAAAGGAACTTAAGCATTTTATTGTTGTTGTTATTCCCTCATTTGGTCTAGACATTTTTTAATTTTTTTTTGGTTTGGAGCCGATTCCTGAGCACACTATTTCTTAGTAATGAGTAGTAGTCTATACATATTTTACTCCAGTTACTAAGCTTACACCATCCCATTATATGTTATTAAATGATCGGTCAGCATTTCAGATGCAACAATAATCACATATCAGTAGGAAACATGAAAATACTGTTTTGCAAAGGAGAATAATAATGACATTTTCCAGCTGTGCCAGCACTTTCCTGTAAATTATTGAGTTTTATTTTACTTTTTAATATTCCTGAATTAAACATTGTCATATAAACAAATAGCAGCTAATCTTTAGCAATAATAAACACAAAGTAAGAAGAGTTTTTCAAAGTCATCTAGTAAGAAAGTGTAAGTGGTTCTGTTTAAGTAGGCAATTATTTCCTTAGATTCAAGGGTATCTAATAGATTTTAAAAAATAGATTTAAAAAAATTTACTTATCTCTCAAGCTCTTTTTAGCTATTCCTCTTAGCAAATAAAGATAGTAAAACAGGTTTCAGCCAAAGTATATGAAATTTACTATTAAAAGTTAAAACTATATTCTACCTGTGAGGAAAAATTTTAAAAAATGTTTTCAATTAGATATGGAGTACAGTGATTGGATATAATTTTGTGCTATTAGTCTGTGAACAGAGATGTGTCTTGATTTATTTTATAAACTCTTTCTTTCATATTTATACATGTATTATATATATTTATATAATGTAAGCATAAATTAATATAATACATAATATATATCTCTCCAACATACATATATATATATATGCATAATATATATATATATATATATATATCTCCAACAAGAAATATTTTTTTTTTTTTGAAGAACAGCAATATGGTGGTGGTATTTGAGCAGGGCAGTTTGGTTGAAGGAATGTGTGTGTGTTATCTAAAGTTGATCCATTATCCTTCAGATTTTATTGTTCAAACGATATTTTGTTAGAATCATATTTATACCATTTTTAACCGTCATTGAAAATAAGTGCCCAGCATAATCAAGTAATAAAATAAGTGCCCAGCATAATCAAGCAGAAGATGGATTAGTAACACAATACTTTATATCACTTGCTATATCCATCCAGAAGAAAAAGAGGAACCATGTGTATATCCTATTTTGTGACCAGGAGTAGAGGTCTAGAGATATTATCATATGCATCTATTTTGTCCATGCTATCTCAATAAATATGCATCCTGTTTGTGTGAAATATATACGTAAACTAATATTCAGGTAAATTAGTTTGAGATAGCTCAAGTTAACTCAGAAACCATTATGTTACAATATAAATATATATTTATAAATATATAAATAAATTTATACGATATTTTGATAATAATGATTTAAGGTTGGCTCTAGGATTGCAATACACCAGCTGCAGTTGATACTGTGTTTTAAAGTTTTTAAGGTTTATTATGTACTGAACATGATTATTAATATCTGATTTCATGTTCAAATTAAGGTTTTTGAATAAGCTCTTGAAAGGGTACTATTGCTATGTCAATTTATCAAAGGATAGTTTGACAAAGGAAATATATTCTAGCTAATGCAGAGACCATCAGAATTTAAGAAATACTAATGTTAAAATTATTTTGCACTATAGGACTACTAAATTAATGATTTCTTTCATAAGGTAATAATTATTTTTTATGTGGTTATTTAAAACATTCATGTTTTCTTTCTCTATACTCAAGTGTTTTGTCTTCAAGTATGTGCTCCATGATAATATAGATAGTACTTCTGCTTTCCTTTCATTCTTCTCTTTATGTAAGCCTTCCATTTTTCTCTTTTTAACTAGAAATATTTGATCATTATTATATTCATTAAGTTAAAGTGCCAAATCCTTTGGAAATTTTACAGATCTTTACTGCTAATAAAAAGGACAAAAGAACAGAACACACACCTATTTTTTTTTTTCCTACTTGGAGCTGAAAAAATCATACATATGCAGAAAATTTTTATTTTAGAGATAGAAATGAGCCAAGTTTGTGCTTGTATTTTCACTACTGGGGATGTAGTAGAGATTTTAATTCAAGCAAAATCTCAAGTTAAACAGGTTTCCCGGAAGAAAAATCAGAGAGAATTAGAGGACTAGCAATACCTAGAAGAAGCATTTCTCTGTGTGAGATTTGTATGACTATTGATGTTTTGTTTTCCTTTTGCTGTTGTTTCCAATGTTTTATGAAATGTTACATATATAGTTATTTTATAATTTATATTTAAGAAATTACATTTCGGGCGCCTGGGTGGCTCAGTGGGTTAAGCCGCTGCCTTCGGCTCAGGTCATGATCTCAGGGTCCTGGGATCAAGTCCCACATCAGGCTCTCTGCTCAGCGGGGAGCCTGCTTCCTCCTCCCTCTCTCTCTCTGCCTGCCTCTCCATCTACTTGTGATTTCTCTCTGTCAAATAAATAAATAAAATCTTAAAAAAAAAAAAAAAAAAAGAAATTACATTTCTAGGAGCACCAGCGTGGCTCAGTCTGTTAAGGCTCCAGATCTTGATTTTGGCTCAGGTTATGATCTCAGGGTTGTGAGATGGAGCCAGGAGTTGCACTCTGCACTTAGCAGAGAGTCTGTTTGAGATTCTCTTTCTCCTTCTCCCTCTGCCCCTCACCTGCTCATCTTCTCTCTCTCAAATAAACAAACACATTTAAAAAAAAATAAATTCCATTTCTGTTATCCTTAGTATGTTCAACAAAGTATATGGTTGTTCTTTCTGTTGAGTTGGACAGTGTAGCCTATTTCCTAGGTGTTTCCTGATGATAAACTAGGAATTCATATTGATATTCTCCTACTGTGTTGAAAAGCTGGAGGAATAAATAGAGGCTGTTTCCATGCAACAAAGATTTGTGATTGCCTGTAGCCCAAGGCAGAAGATGATACCAACATGGGTACATTCATACTTTGTGGTAAGTAGGACTCCCTTGCTATCCCAGCATTAATCGTCCAAAGCCACCTTCATCATCAAGCATCCTTCTTCTCTTGTTACAACAGGCAACTGTTCTCAATTCTACTGGTCAGAGCTGGTTTCATTCAGAACCCTTCATTGTCCTGTTCATATATTGTTATTCTTATGTCCTATAATATCAAACTTTTTCTCTCTTTTGGGTCATTTCCCCAGCCATTATCTATTGAACCAAATCTTTCTGGAGTCATCTACTTAAAAAAAAAAAAATGATGCAAATCAATCTCAATAATACATTCTTCTCACTTGATCTTGGCCAAAAGGCTGAGAAGCTCAACAATAAATTATTCTTAAGATGATGCTTTTACTTTCTGTCATTCCATTATTTCTGCTCACCATAATGCAAATTTATTACAATTGTTTGATACCTACTTATTTCTGTGTGCTCCTCAATCATTCAGTCTTCTATTTCTCAGCTTCCTTTACACTAGGGAAGACCATGTAAATAACTATGGACCAATGACATGCAAACAAGAATGATGTGACATCTCTGTAAAGATTAGACTCCCAGCCACTGACTTTCTGTTTTTCTCTTCTTGAAGGCTGAGAGCAAATCTTGAATATTGAATCCCTCTAGCAGCCCTTGGAATGTTCATCTCTGCTATTAGATAGACTAGTTCAACTTTCATGGCATTGACAGAGGGGTTTGTGCATGGCTTGCACAAGTTCAAATTTCTCATCAAGATCTCAAAGTTCATGTTCAGTTTACAGACAAAATAATAACTGCTTAATTTGTTTTCAAAATACAAGTCTACTAATGTTTTGATTGATTCACAATGTGAAATGTAAATGTTCTGCGCAAATATGTTAAGAAGTTTTATTTTTTATTGGTGGTTGTAGAAAACACTACATTACATATGTTTTTTACACTGACAGGAAGAGTTTCTTCCCTGATTTTCTAAACACTTAATAAAATATCTCTCTGACAGTTAAGATTTGTTTCTTCAACAAGTCATAAAACTGTATCTCCCCTGAGAAGCTACCTAAATGATTTGGCAAATTCAGATTCTGTTTTAGTTTCACTCATATGTATTCCTTGAACAAGCAAAATTTTATTATACCCTTAGACTAAGAGAGTTTCTTAAGAGATACATAAATAGAATAATAGTTATTTTTTAAAAGAATATAGGTCATATAATACATTGAAATTATCTTATTTGTGTATATTTTATGGCTTTACATGTGTATAGTGTCTCTTTTTTGAATATTTTATTAAGTCTTAGCTACTATGCTATACTTAAGGCTTATAATTATGGGGGTACCTGAGTGGCTCAGTCAGTTGGTTAAGCATCTGATTCTTGATTTTGTAATCAAGAGGGCATGATAAGTAGTGTGAAATGTTGCTAAGATAGCCAACCTTGTGGACTGCCATATGTTCATTAAAAAATGGGACACAAAGATCATTAAACATCTTATGAAAAATATTTTTTTTCAAAATGATGTGTTTACCAGATGGGGTAGGATTAAGGAGTGAGGCAAGTCTGGGCATAAAAACAGCTTCATCAGCTCTCTTTAGAAACCTGTCTGTCAACAGTGTAAAGAAGGATAAGGTAGGAGAATATAAGATGCCAAGTATGGAGCAAGAACGTATTTTCAAAGGGACTTAGACATATTTAAATGCCACAGGATGAAGGTAAGTGTAAGTTTCCTATTCATTTACCACCTACTATATTCCAAGCACTGTTCTAGGCACCTGGGATACATCAGTAAACAGATACTTCTGCCACCATGGGGCTTATCATCTAGGAAGAGAGAAACAGCAATGAAGTGGATTATCAGTAATATAATTTTCTCAAAATTGTGGAGGAAGTTTGTTTCTGAAACATAAGTAACAACAACAACAAAATGCCTATAGAAAGTAAAAGCACACTTGCTAATACTGTAATAGGAGTGGAAGAGAAAAGGATACATGTAGATACAAGTGGGCTTAAGGACTATAGTTCAGTTATGCCGACATATATTCCTTTGCTAAAGAGCAAGATGCTGGGGAGAGGTGTTCTGAGTAGTGCAGTGGGTCAGCAGCCTCCAACTGCTGGACAATTGAGATCTATGGCCATATTCCCACCAAGGCCACACATTCCCTGTGCTGTCTCCAGTTAATGACTGGCCAGAGTTGGATGATAAATGTGAGTCCTTTTTCCAGATATAATGGAAAGTAGGCAATAGGCAATCCTTCAATGGGCAGTTTTCATCCATGGGCTCCCCATTGGTCTGGTCAGTGTTAAGATAATAAGGACAATGGGGGCCCACAGCAATAGAGACCAGGTGTGGGTTTAACTGCTGGAAGTCAATAGCCCACAATATCTACAAGGTCAGTGAAGCATCCTTGGGGCGAGGCCCACTAAGAGTTGTGGAGATGGTTCATAGGATATGGCATTATCAGAGGCGGAGAGTAGAGATGCTACTTCACATCTATAAATCAAATTACGACAAGAATCAAGGAGACTGCAGGTAGTCACCCTAACAAGAAGTTATGCTTCATTGTTCAATTATGAATCTGAGCCAGTTTTCAGATGTGGAACCCTTAAAGAGGTACTCTGTCCCCCCAAATAAAAGGATCTTGCAAAAATCGCAGTAAGTAAAGATTTGCAGTAATGTAAAGATTCTCTGTCTAGCAGTGTCAAGCAGTATGCTGATTTCGGGTTAAAAAAAAAAAAGATGCCGATCCTATTTACATTTTTATCAATTTGCTCAAGATGTAGTAATAAACACCAATGTGTAAGTGTCTATTTAAATGTGTGCCACCCTAGAATTCCAGCTGAACTTAGGAACACTTCATAGAAGTTTTACCATTTGGTATGTGTTTTAAAGGATAGTTATGGACTCACTAACGAAATACTAGCAGAGGTAAGACCTCTAGCAATACTGTGTGGGTGACATTTTGAAGGTACAAATGGCTTATGGAGATCGTCTATTTCTGGAAATATTATTTTAGTTTTTAATAGGCCCCAGATACATTTTGAATAAGAAGGAAAAACGTAAAGTTTCCAGATTTCTGAGTCCTCTTCTCAGGTCTACTACTCTATTGTATACACGACATCTCTTCAGCACACTTCTTTATCAAAAGTAGTTGTTTGGGGGCACCTGGGTGGCTCAGTGGGTTAAGCCGCTGCCTTCGGCTCGGGTCATGATCTCAGGGCCCTGGGATCGAGTCCCGCATCGGGCTCCCTGCTCAGCAGGGAGCCTGCTTCCCTCTCTCTCTCTCTGTCTGCTGTGATCTCTCTCTGTCAAATGGATAAGTGAAATCTTTAAAAAAAAAAAAAAAAAAAAAAAAAAAAGTAGTTGTTTGTTCTTGCCCAAGGGTGTTGATGAAAAGTGCTATTACATGCAAAAGAAAGAGCCAGCATTATGCAAAATATCTTTTTCACAAACTACAAAAGGCAAGCCAGATTACATAGTTTAATCATTAAAAAAATAGTGTTCCTTCTTTCCATCATTGAGTTACAGGAGAAACCATTGTGTAGATTCTGTGCAGAATCTGAGGAAATATCACTGTACAGTATTGTTAATACATCTTCAAATTCTCTGTTTGGCAGCGATTATGTTAGCTACTAACATAATCTAAGAAAAGTAGGCCCTGTTGTATTTTTCCACTGGTCATGCTTCATTGCATTTCCAAATATATTTTTCTAAGATGATAAATTTGAATTCTAACTCCAATAAAACTTTGGAATCTCCACTAACCAAAAACACTGTAACAAATTATCTGGCCCAAATTCTCCTCTTCGATGGGTCATGGGGACCTTGAAATTACACATAGGGTAGTCTCCAGTTCTATTAAGAATCTCTTGAAACAAAAGTAAACAACATATATGAAAAAACAACTGCTGTATTTAACATAGAAGATGAATTGATACCAGCTATCTATAAAAATTCCACCAAAACAAAATGTAATAACATTTTATTGATATTTTTATTTAAATTTTTACTTTATTCTATTTTTATATTTATGTTTAATTTATTTCTAATCTTAATTATAACTTATCTTTGCCATTAATAGGATAGGGCTGGATTATATATGAATATACACATATAAATACATGTATATGTATGTATATGAGTACACATACACATATATATGTAGGTCTGGATGTTAAAATAATAAGTTTATTGAAATAACACAAAAATAAGACTTCTAAATATGATTTATTTCTTTGTTTTCTTGATGCCAGTATTAAAACGGGAATGGTCCAGGCTTAGATGGATTTCCCTGAAAAACATTCTCTGTTCTGAAGAGATGTAAACTTCACTTTTGGCAATAAACTCCAGGAAGGATTTATTACTCATATCCTTATAAACAGGTAACTATGACACAAGCCTATTAAAATCCCAGTAAACTATTTGTAGATATTGACAACCTGATCTAAAATGCCCACAGAAAGGCAAAAACCTAGAATAGACAGTACAAACCTTAAAAGTGAACAAAGTTAGAGGACTCATGCTATCTGATTTCAAGAATTATTATAAAGATACAATAATCACACAGCATGGTATTGGCAAAAGAATAGTACATAGATCAATGAGGCAGAATAGAGAGCCCAGAAATAAATCCACACAAATATAGTCAACTGCTTTTTGACAAAGCGTACTCAATAGAGGAAGGGTAGTCTTTTCAACAAATAGTGCTGGAACAATTGGATATTCATATGCAAAAAAATAAGCCTAGTCACAGGCCTCATGTCTTCCACAAAAAGTGACTCAAAGCAGATCTATATCTAAGTGTAATATGTAAAATAATACCACTTCAAGGAGAAAAATGTATGTGAACTTGGGATTGGTGATGCATTTTTTTTTTTTTAAGATTTTATTTATTTATTTGTCAGAGAGAGAGAGAGTGAGAGCGAGCACAGGCAGACAGAGTGGAAGGCAGAGGCAGAGGGAGAAGCAGGCTCCCTGCGGAGCAAGGAGCCCGATGTGGGACTCGATCCCAGGACGCCGGGATCATGACCTGAGCCGAAGGCAGCCGCCCAACCAACCGAGCCACCCAGGCGTCCCGGTGATGCATTTTTTAAATACAATGCACAAAGCATGTTACGTGAACAAAAAAAAATATTATTTGAAAGGTATTAAAGTTAAAAATCTCTGCTCTCTGAAAGACCCTCTTGAAAGAATGAAAAGGTAAGGCATAGACTGGGAGAACACTGTCAAAACACATCTGAAAAGTACTTGGACCAAAAAAGTACTATGAATACTTAAAATTCAACAACAAACAACAAACATCCCGATTGAAAAATAGGCCGAAGGTCTCAGCAGGCATTTCACCAGAGAAGATACAAAGATGATAGAGAGTGCATGAGTAGATATTCAATTTCATTTGTCAAGAGGTAAAGGCAAATGACCTCACTGAGGTACCACTATACACATTAGAATGACCAATATTCAAAAACTGACAGTACTGCTCGCTGGTGAGATGTAGAGGAAAGGCAATTTTCACGGCTTGCTGGTGGGAATGCAGACTGGTACAGGAACTTGGAAAAAATCTGGCAGTTCCATACAAAACTAACCCCAGCCATGGCATCCGGTGTCCTGAGCACTTGCCCAACTGATTTAAAATCATAGGTCCACAAGAACCTACATGCAAAGTTTGATAGTTTCATTCCTAATTGACAAGAACTGGAAGCAACCAAGATGTTCTTTGACAGTTGAACGGGTGCAACACTCTTCAGTAGTATTGTATTAACACTCTTCAGCAATCAAAAGCAGTAAGTCAGCCTGAAAATGCTGCATGATGGCATTTATAGGGCACTCTGCAAAATGCTAAACCATAGGAGGGTTAACATCTCAGTGGCTACCAGAGATTCAGGCATTGGGGAAGATAGTACAGAGTCAATACAACTTGGAATCTTTGTAAAGTGATGAACATATTCTGCAGGCTACTGTGATAATGTGTATACTTCAGTGTGCATTTGTCCAAGTGCATAGAAATTTATGGAAAAAAGAGAATAAACCCTAATATTTGCAAGTAATAACACCAAGGGAAAAAAAAAAGCATTTAGGAAGGTAGAAAATCCCATGATGGTTTGCAGAATGTGTCAAAATGGTCTTACTGGTTTTAAAAATGCATGAAACAATATCACTGAAGTGATGAGGGAGTGAAAGCTGCTCACCGAACATCACAAATGAGTGAAATGTGTAACACTAAATGTGAAAGAAACCTGACCTAAGCCCGGTATCATGGGTTAGAAGGCTGTTTCTTATGGCAGAGACAGGCTAACACTACTGGTGCTTCCGGTGTGTATTCGAACCCAACAACAAAGTTGAAGATGGCCCCAAGATGGCAGCTACCAGTCTTCCTACCATTGGAATGACACACCAGGTAGTAAGCATGGGAGGCCAGTTGTTGTGTGATAGCTATTAATTGTTTTCACATTTTTAAAATTAAAAAAAGAAAAAAAGAATCAGGAGCAGCACCAGGGTATGTGGCCGTGACACCTAAAACATTTATTATCTGGCCTTTAACAGATGACATTTGTGGACCCCCGACCTGAAGACTGGGATTCATTTTTCTTGTTATTAAATCATGACAGCTTTGCCTATGAAGACAGAATTGTGGTTTCAAAGAAACGAAAAATGAAATTGGTTGTAACCGAAAGGGATCAATTTGTGAGCATCACACCTCAGAAAACGGCAGCACTGGAAATGCAGCAACAACAAGAAAGTCTTGGTTACAATGAGGAGAAATTACACTTGGGACTTAGAAATTGTCAGTGTAGGTAGACATAGAAGGACAATTTGGAAGAAGTACTAAACATTTCCCTGAGATGTCCCATGGATGTAAGCAGATGCAAAAAAGCCTTAATTGGATTCAGAGAAAAGCTCCAAAATGAGTCATAAAACATCTTTCTGGGAATAGTCCAGAGGTTAAGATGGCTCTTTCATTTCCTCTTGGTAAACAGTCCTTCATGATAATTACGTGTCCTCTCTGTGGAAAAGTTGCCTGTCCACGGGGGGCAGTGGGAAAGGGCAAGAGAGAGATGGTGTGAGGTGTTTCTGTGGTGGGGTCCTCAGCTGCGATCTCAGTTGTGCTGATCCTTCCCTGTGCCGGTCCTTCCCACTCTGCTTTGAGTTTGGTTGTGTCATGGTTTTCTTGCTTTATTTCACATTTGATTCAATGTGAAAGTCTTTTTATTAACCAAATATTTTAGACTCTTCTAATTTATAGACATTGAACTGTGGTAGAATAATTTACAGTCCTTCTTTTAGTCTGTCTTTGATGAAGTTCTAGAACATAGGTGAGGTTTGGTGGGGTGAGGTCCAGAACCGTCTCAAGAAAGAATTCTTGAGACATCTTTGGTGCAAAATGGTGGTTTATTAAAGCACAGGGACAGGACCCCTGGGCAGGAAGAGCTGCTGCCCCAGGGATGTGAGGAGTGGTCTATTATATACTTGTAAGTTAGGGAGGGGATTAGGGATGGCATAAGTCTCTAAGGGATTTTGGAAGCAAGGTTTCTAGGACCTTGAGGGGCTAGCTATTGTCTGGGGAAAAGGTTATTCATTACCAGTAATAAAACCTTCTGTAAGACCCTTTAGAGACCCTTTAGACACCCGTCAGTGGGCCATATGCTTGGGAATGATTCTTGATACTATATTGGAGGTTTAGAGGTAAAGTTTCCTAAAGGAATTGTTAAAGTAGATATACAGGATCCTGGTTGGGGGTAGGGCATTGCTCAGGCTAGGATTGTCCTTTGCCCTTAGCAAAACCTCAAGGTGAGGGCAGTTGAGTCCCTAGAGGAGAGCCACTCTGACTGTTTCAAGGGCTTGCCAGTACGTAAGGAATTTTAATGATTTTCTTCTGCCTCTGTTTCCCACATAATCTTGACTGTCCTACTTTTCTCTCAAATGTTTACTTTTGTATTTTGGGGGGATTTTTTAAAACCTGTAAACTAAGAATTGCCATTAATAATTTTTTTCAGGTGTTTTCAAACATTATTGTGATTTTTTTTAAATCCAGAAATTTAAAAAAAAAAAAAAAATCACCTAAGCTTTCAAACAAAAAAGGAGGGATTAAAATAAGAAATTCACTTCCAATTTCTCTTAAGATGCTAATAGAGTTAAAAGATACAAGGAAACATTTGTAATCCAGTAATTTATTGCTCATTTGGAAAAGTCACATAAGGGAAAAGAAATCCAGAGGCATTACCGCACATATGCAGGATTGTTAATATTTACCTACCCAGAACCATGAGCATATTTCTCCCAAAATGTTTTTTTTTTCTACTTGTTTTAATTTTTACACTTACATTAATGGTTTAATTGGTTGTCTTACACATTTAGAATTTAATTTTCTATATACCATGTGAAGAAGTAAAAAATCACTTTTCTGTGTGGATAACTAATTAACTCATTACCACTTATCACTTAATATCATTTATTAAAAATATCATCTTTTCCCAACCAGACGATAATGTCGTCTTGGGTAAAAATCAGAGGAGTGTTTTGGTCTCATTATCATGTTCCTTTGCTCTTTCTGGTTTCTTTGCACTATTTCCATACATTCAAAAATACTATAGCTTCATCATTAGTGATGAAAATTATAAGTTTTCCAAATGTATTCTTCTTTCTCAAGATTGCTTAATTTTTTAGAATATAATTATTAATTTCCAAAAACCCTCTTTGGATTTTAATTGAAATTGCATCAGGTCTACAAGGGAATTTGGAAGACATCTTATCTATTTAAAGTACATAGCATTGAGAATGAGCAAATGGTCATAAAAAAGCAACACATGGGTGGGTCTTGCCTATCCAGTGTGGGATGAAACCGATCAGATAGGAAAGAGTTCAAGCTCTCCACGTACATGAAGTTCAAAATGAGCGAAAACTCATCGGGGCAGTGGTGAAGGGCAGTTTCGGATTTCTGGTGACAGCCCTATTAATATTCATCATAAAACCTGCCTGTTTGTTATGATTTAAGGAGATATTTGAATGTGTAAACTTTGAAAATAATAGTAATTTAAAGCATTGACAAACCACCCTGATGAAATATAAAATGTTCGTCAACAACAGTACCTTCTAGAGAATTTAGGTACAAAAGTAAGATGAAAAAACTGTTTTCCTTTTAGTGAGGTTTTGAAACGAACTTTATAAAGAAAATCATTAAAAAATACCAGGTATTCTAAGGTATTGAAAATTATTCTACGGCCTTGGGACCACATATGTCTAATACAACGGGAAAAATAACAGAGATAAAATATGAAGATATTTCACCGTTCCTGGCTATCATCTTGTTTGGCTCAGGTTTGGGGCCTCTTGGACATCCCTGAGCTAAACAGGAAATGATTTTTGCATGTTTTAAACACACTTGAGTAATGTAGATTCCAAACCTAGAAATGAGTTTAAACTCCCAGGGGTTTGAGTTCCATTTACAGTTGGCAAAAATGTGCCTTTCAAAAAAATAAAAAAAGCAAATTCCTACTACCTGAGCTGTTGGAAAATGTGATAACTGCTCTTTTGAAAGATCTTGAGCCGACATAAACCACCTGCTGTGGTGCTCAGCAGCGCCAGGAGAAACGGGATAAAAGAACACAGAGGACCCGAGGAGCACTGAAGGCTTCAAACTCTGCAAATTGAAATCTGGATAAGAAGGATGGAAGACAGTATCCGAGATAAAACATTTTGCTTTTATTTTATATGTCTAATTCCCAGTTCCAAATTACCTTCTAATTTATTTAAAAGTTCGAAATTGTCCTCTCTGCCTTTGGCTGGTTAACAAGCTTAGGTAGGAGACCCTATGTCTAAGAGAATGATAGACCTGTGAAAACAGATTTTAAAAGCTTGAGAAGTGAAAAATGAATATTCTGCTTTCAGGAACCATCACTCACTCTGGAACAAGTCCGGGAGATAATGCCAAAGACACCAGTGATGGGGTTTTGGAATGTAGGTGAGGTTCAGTGGAGTGAGGTCCAGAGCCGACCACCAGGAAAGAATTCTTGAGAGGTCTTTGGTGCAAAATGGTGGTTGGTTTATTAAAGAGAGGGGACAGGAACGGAGGGCAGGAAGAGCAGCTGCCCAGGGGTTGTGAGAGGTGGCTGATTCCATACTGTAAGACTCACAGGATTCTGGAGGCCTTGCATCGTCAAGTTGAGGTTGTTTTTCCCTCTGGCAAGGCATTAACATTGAGATAGTTGGGAGCTTCTGGGAGGAACATTACACTCTGCCCACTCCAGGTATCGATCAGTGGCTGTAGATTGTAAGGACATTTAATCGTATCTGCATTTCCTTTGGGAAGCTTTGTTCTCGTACATTGGAAAAAAAACAAAAAAACAAAAAACAAACATTTGTGAACTGAGGGAGACTCCTGTCCTGCGGGATTGTGATCTCCGTAAGTTAACGATTTGTTTATCCTTTCCTCTGCTTTAGGGCAGCCAGGAGTGCCTGGGGAATGTGGCCTTTATCCATCCTATCTGCAGGGGGAGGATTGGGATGGCTTGGCAGGAGGGACACCGGCTTCTGCTTGGTCCTCAGTCTGCCTTCTGCTCCCTCATGGCCAGGAAGACCAATTCATAACTACGGGGACACCAAAGACTAGTTTCTGATGGGACAGCAAGCAGTTCTGAGGGACATCAGCCAGCCTGATGACAAAAAGTACTGGCTCTGACTGTGCTAAGTTGTATTAGTTAAAACAGGCAAGAAAAAACCGTATTATCAACTCTGAATACCCTTAGGCAGGGCTGGTATTCGACTGGTTCATTTGCATGTCCTCACCAATGGTTGATATTCACGATTTTCCCAATTATCAAGTCTAATATTGATCCCTTTTAAAGCATTTTAAATATTACCTTTGCTTCCTGGCAAGTCCATTATCATAGATATCTACTCCAGATTATAAATTCCTTGATTGGCAAAAGCCTTCCTTAAAAATGTAAGGTTACAATCATTGAAGAATCCCTCTAATACTTTGGAAAGATTCAAATTTAGACAATATATGAACTGCTTCCAAAGGAAAAGAAAAAAAGAAAAAACTCAATGATTCCTGTTATTTTTTCCTTCAAATGCTATGTAAATATATATAAAGGTAAAATTAGGAACAAATGCTTGTTCTTAAATATTCAAATATTGCTACATGATATTTCAGTGTTTTCCCCCATATGACTCTTTTGGCCTTTTAACTGTATAGTCTCCTCTGTAGTGGCTAGCCCCTGGGGACCTTGTTGGGCAAGACCCCCTGGAGCCCAAGCCCACCAAAAGATAAGTTTTGCATAAAATAAAACGGCTTACAAAAATGTGGTTTTTTGTTTTTTTAGTTTTTTAAAGATTTATTTATTTACTTGACCGAGATCACAAGCAGGCAGAGAGAGACTGAGGAAGCAGGCTCCCTGCTGAGCAGAGAGTCTGATGTCTGGATCAGGACCTGAGACAAAGGCAGAGGCTTTAACCCACTGAGCCACCCAGGGGCCCCTTACAAAAAGTTTTGATGTGTGTTTGTATTTTCCTGTAGAATAAGAAAAGTGTTCACAGTAAGGGCTGTACACAAGAGATTGCGGGGCGGGGGGAGGGGGCAGGTAAGTATGTCTCTAGAACTTTGGAGACTTCCACTCAACATTTTGGAAACACTCTCGGGAAACAGAATGATCCCCAAATGGAATTTCTAGGAGGAAAAAAACCAAACGCATAGAGGATCACATCCTCCCCTCAGTGCACTGCAGAGGCAATAAGAGCCTTTAGACCTGACCAAAGCATCATTTCCACACCGGGATTTGTGTATCATTGCTGGTATATTCTTTATGGGTAATAATCCCAAACTGGAAGTATTCTAAATGTCTCCCACTAAGTGAATGAATAATCAAAGTGTGTATAGTCACTTGATGAACAATAATCAATAGTACCTCTTAGAACAAGATTTTAGAATATTACATTGAGAAGAAAACACATATAGTCAGAAATGCATGGGTTTAAATCTAAATTCCACAATAAAAGAGCTGCATGACGTTAGACTAGGTATTTAAATTCCTTGAGGGGCGCCTATGTGGCACAGTCTGTTAAGCAACTGACTCTTGGTTTCAGCTCTGGTTGTGATCTCGGGTGGTGGGATGGAGTCCTGTGACCCGCTCCACGTTCAGCAGAGTCTGCTTGAGACTCTATCTCCCTCTTCCTCTGCCTTCTCACCCTACTGACTATTTCTCTTCTTGCAAATAAATAAATAAATCTTTTAAATCAATCACTCAATTCCTTGAGAATTGTTATTTTTGTCTGTCGATAAAAGTAGTATTAGCTATCTCATGACTTTTTTTTTTATGAATATCAAATAGCATAACCATTAATTACATTAAATAATAACCACTTCTAGATTCAAATATATTCACTAATGTGTAAATTAACACTGAATTATAATTTCCTTTCTAAAATTATATATTGATTTAAATAAAAGATTCAAGAGAATTTGTAAGGCGGTACTATGGCTCATCTAATAGCAGGGGGCTTTTTGTGGTCCCTTTTTATTCTGCTTTATATTTAATGAATAATGGAAAACTGAGTTGCAGCCTCAAAATCAGGAATGAGGATTTGTCAAATAAATTTTGATACTCAAATTGTAAACAAGCTTACTCTTTCTCATTTGGGGGCATTAGTGATATTCTTAAGTGTCAACATATTCTTTATTTTTTCTAACTTAATTTTCACATTGTATTTTTTTTTTTTTTCTTTTAAAGATTTTATTTATTTGACAGATCACAAGTAGGCAGAGAGGCAGGCAGAGAGAGAGGAGGAAGCAGGCCCCCTGCTGAGCAGAGAGCCCAATGCGGGGCTCGATCCCAGGACCCTGGGATCATGACCTGAGCCGAAAGCAGAGGCTTTAACCCACTGAGCCACCCAGGTGCCCCACACATTGTATGTTTTTAATCTAGAAAGTGAAGATATTTTTACTAAATAGAATGTTATTTGCAATTCACATGAATAAAACTACATGAAGTGATTTATAGAACACAAGAATGTTTTCCCTTCTTTTTTCTTTTTTTTAAGATTTTATTTATTTATTTGACAGAGAGAGACAGCAAGAGAGGGAACACAAGCAAAGGGAGTGAGAGAGGGAGAAGCAGGCTTCCCGCTGAGCAGGGAACCAGATGCGGGGCTCCATTCCAGACCCCAGGATCATGACCTGAGCCAAAGGCAGACACTGAACAACTGAGCCACCCAGGAGCCACACTTCTTTTTCTATACTGTGTGAAAAACTATTAAAAATAGGATAGAGCATTTTATAGAAAAAAGCAGCTGGTTTCCAGAACTCTACTTATTTCTGTCATTTGTTCTGGGCAGTATTGTTTTCAAATGGTGCATCAGACTTCAAAATGGATATAGAGAACCAGAGGGAAAGAGTGAAGGTGACGTTAACTTCTCATTTGCTGGCTAGGCGGAAGGAGGCAATATTGAATGAATTTGTATTTAAGCTGCCTTGAAGTTTGGTGCAACCATTCTTGGAAGCCTAACGTTTGACTGTTTAATAATATTGACTGGTAAGAAATTACGAAAATATCTTTTTGATAATGTCATCAGCGGGAAATTGTTACAAGTAATGGTCATGCACTAAAATAAAAAAGTACTTATGATTATAAATATATTTAAAGTGTTAAAAAATATAAAAATGATCCTATTATTTAGGATCTCTATAAACAGGAATGGAGTCCTCAGCAGGGCCTTCTGGAGTTTCTATTATGTTCCTTTGGGCAATGACACCGTAAGGACTTGGTAGCAGTGATGCTGTCTTATCACAAGAGCAGTGGATTTTCCTCCCAGAGGTGATGTGGACATCACCCAGCTTCGGGACACAATTTACCTGCCGCCTACAGTTATATTTCATTAGTATCAGAATCAAAATAAAATGAAGGGCCAATTGGTGTAATTAGTCTTGCTTGGATCGTTTCAATAACTGTGTTTCCTGGGAAGACGCATCCAGCCTCTCTAGGATTTTTCGTCCCCTTGACCATGTGAAATGAAATGATTTCTAAGATCTCCTGTAGATCTAAAAACCCTGATTACATCAAGCAGTTCCTCATGAAGCTATTCTAAACAATGAATGTTCAACCCAGGCCTTCCCAGAAGCGTACACCAAGATTAAGAATTAAACTTATAAGACCTTTTCTGGGAGGTATATGCCCATGAGTTGAAACGTAGAGGGAAGAAGAACTGGGGGTTGGGGGCTGTGGCCTGGGGCGGAGGGCAAGATACTGTTGTAACAAGCATGCCAGAGAGAGGGCTTGTAGATTGGAGTGCACTTCTAGAAAAGTCTTGCCAAGGCTGGTGGAGAGCTCTTGTCAGAGTTTCCAGTCAGAATGTCTTGTCTCCTAGAAGTGTTTGCCTCAGTATCCCTGGTGTGCTCAGTGGTTGTCTGGGAGCCATGGCCTGTGAGCAGTAATGAATCCCAGAGCCCAGTAACTGTACCCTTACGTGTAGTCTTCACAGCAGAGAATATCAACATGTTTTCATTGTTGCCATAATCGCTTTGAGTGCAGAGCAGTTAAAGAATTACAACCTAAATGTACTAATAAACATATAAAGAAATAGAATAAATGAAATATAGATACTGTTCTATATTCATTATAAATTACTCTTTAGTGACTTATTGACCATGTGAAACACCATAGTACTTCTCCTTACAACAGTGCTCCTTTAGGTAAAATGGTGCGTGAGATTCTGATGTGCTAACTGCAAACATACACAACTTTAAACCTTTTTGATTCACGTTCAGTAAACCCTGAGTGACTAGCTAAGAAAATTTTATGATACGTGTTCTCAGGTTATGAATTCCTAGTTAGATCTTTCCGTATTTTATTTTGAAATAGGGTGTCCTTGAAGTACAAAATTTTCACCTCAATTATGCTATTTGGTTTGATTGGCTGACGGCTGGTACTAAATCCCGGGACACGCTTCATTACAACTGTTGTCACACAAACGATAGGAGACTCTTAATCTCACAAAACAAACTGAGGGTTGCGGGTTGGGGGGTGGTAGGGATAGGGGGGCTGGGTGATGGACACTGGGGAGAGTATGTGCTGTGGTGAGTGCTGTCAAGTGTATAAACCTGGTGATTCACACACCCGTACCCCTGGGGCAAATAATACATTATATGTTAATAAAGGAGTAAAAAGAAAAAAAAAATGTTGTCATAGCTTACTTTAATAAATTTGTGATGTTACATTGCCCAAACTAATTTACTTGAATAATCTGGGTAAAAATGAGTTTAACTATGAAGATGAGATCTCTTTATTAAACATTGTCATAACTAGAACTTAAGACAATACCTTCTCTTTTAATTTTGACAAGTTTCCTAAATGCCAGTTCATGGGTTTGCCACTATTATTCCAACATCTTTGAGAACATTTTGTATTACTTTGCTCATTAAGCAGCTACCAAAAAAGTGATTTGACCTAGGTCAGACACTAATTGGGACTACTGTCTGTATTTGGGTATATCTGCCTTTGGAACAGCCACAGCTATAAAATAAAGAGCGTTTTTTTTAACCATATTTTTCCAGAAAAATTAATTATCCCTTGGAATAATTAATAATGATACATGCTTATCAAATAAGTTTTGTAACACAATTAATTTTATTTTTTATTTTAGTGGACTTGTATGTCTACAACACTTAGATTGTAGTGTTGCTAAGGACTTTTCTTATATGTCATTGTACAGTGGGTATGTGCATAGTTGCACCTGAAACAACATGGGTCTGAACTATGTGGATCCACTTATAGGCAGATTTTTTCAGTACAATATAGTACCATAAATATACGCTCTCTTCCTTATAATTTTCTCAATAATGTTTTCTCTTCTCTAGCTTACTTTAAGAATACAGTGCATTTTATATGTATATAAAATTTGTATATATAATACATATTTATATTATATAACATATAATATATCATAATAAAATACAAAATATATATCAATTGATTGTTTATGTTATGTTTATGCTATGTAAGGCTTCTGGTCAACAGTAGGTTATTAGTAGTTAAGTGTTTGGAGAGTCAGAAGATATATGTGGATTTTTGATTATCTCAGGTGTTGGTGCCCCTAATCTTCACATTGTTTGAGTTGAGTATAATATGGATGATGTAGCTTTTCTTTCTTTTTTTTTCTTTTCTTTTCTTTTTTTTTTTTTACAGAATTCCCTCCATTGACTACCACACAAAAGGATAATTCACAGATTTTAAAAACATATATTAAACAATTTTAAATTATTTTTTCTATAGTGTCTAAGGATATTTTGTTAACTTTTAATAATTTGAATAACTTAGACTTTTTAAGGCAGTTTTATAAAATACTGTAACCAAACTTTTCTGAAGAGCTTCCCATAATCAGCTCTTTCCTCCATTTTCACATGTTCATTGACCCACTCAAACTGACCATCATCTCTCTAACAAACTGCTCCCACTGGGCTGAATATTTTCCTCCCTATATGTAAAGCCAGCAGTCAACTTATTAGTCAGGGTTTTCCAGAGACACAGAACACTTACTTATTTATTATGGGAATTTATTATGAGGCATTAGCTCCCATGATTACGGAGGGTGAGAAGCCCCACAGGTGGCCTTTTGCAACTTGAGAAGCCAGGAGAGCTGGTGGAATAGTCCAGGCTGAGTGTGAGAATCAGGGGAGCTGGTTGTACACCTCAGTTCAAGGGCGGGAAACCAATGTCCCAGCTCAGGTAGGCTTCCTCTTCCTCTGCTTTTTTGCTTTATTCAGGCCCTGCATGAGTTGGATGAACCCCGTCCACATGAGAGAAGTCAATCTACTTTACTGAGTCCATTGATTCAAAAGTTAATAATTTCCAGAGATCCCCCTGCACACACAACCAGAAATAATGTTTTAACGGCTATTTGGACACCATTTGGTCCAGTCTAGTTGACATAGAAAATTAACCACCATGGTCACTTTTCTTCTAAATAAATAGTAAAATAGTATGTGCTCAAGTTAACTATACTATCTTTCTCTTTTTATTAAAAAAAAAAAAAAAGAAAGAAACTGAGAAATACCAAGAAAAATGAAACCATGAACAACTATGTACCTTTCACCCAGATTTACCAATTGTGAATTTTTGACACATTTTTTTTAATTTGCCCTCTTTAGTTTTTATTAATGGATTGATTTTGTTGTTGTTGTTGTTGTTGTCACTGAATGACAACATTCATTATTAGGCTTTAGCAGGGTTTACTCAAAGTACACACGTTGGGCATCCTTGACTATTGTTTTGGGCTGTTTTCTCGTGTGGCTCCAACAGAGCCTACCAGGCACACTGGTGGCTGCATTCACAGCCAATAGGCAGAGGTACATCTTTGTGTCTCCAGGCAAGACCTATCCACCAGACTTCTAATCCATGGGCTGTTCCCACCAAGCTCAGCATATCCAAGGTGACATCTGGGCTATGTTCCGCAGCCTGGTCTAGCCTGTCTTCCTTCACTCCGTTCTATCACATGTTCATGCTGTCACATCAGTTCTCCTTCTGCTTTCCCCAAATCCAATCTGCCCTCGAGTCTTGATGATTTTACTTCATAAAACTTTGTCTTTTTAATATCTCTCAACTTTCCAGGAAAGCTTATTTGCCTCAAGGAATGGAATGATGCTTCACTGCAGAAATGAAGCCCTAGGAGTCTGACATCACCGCACTGACCACAGCCTCCAAGCAAGTCCAGGGAGGTGCAGGTTGCTGATAGGTCTGTATCTTCTGGCAGCGGCGGACCCAGCTGCACGAGAAGATGACGTCTGAGTAGTGCATGGAGGACAGGAAATCAGAAGATGGTAACTTAGCGGCCTTCTTTTCCTTGGTCAAATTTTCCCCCAGGTGGCTTTAACTGTGCTACAATTTTAAAATACAGCATGGAACAATGTTTAAATCTGCTTAGGAAGCCAGCCAGATCTCATGGACAGCTTTTAGTCCATGTTGGGACGTGGTGGAGAGTCGGCTTGTTGTCCACTGGCTAGTCAGGGGAGGCCCAGCACCAGGGAGCCAGTGACCAGAAGCTGTCATTCATTCTGCTGTTTCAAATGCTCTTTTCTAATTTCAGGTCTGGTTATGATAAAATCTCTGCTGTAATACCCACTGTTCTTTGATTGGGGATTTTAATATCAGTGCAGCTTGTGCCGGCTGACAGGTGCCACACCCTCTCCAGCACTCCTTCATACACGGCCCGTCTGCTTTCCATGTGCCCGATGGATCCTTTCCCAGTCCTTGAATTACCTGTCCTCTGTCTCTTCCTGAAACTGTTCACTTCCCATTTGCCTGGTTACCTCCTGCTCCTCTTCACCCATTATCACTTTCTCAGAGAAATTTCCCCCCAAACTTTCTTGTCTTGAGTCCAGATTATCTCATTGTATGGTCTCATGACATAGCATAACCATCTGGGATATTATTTTCAGAGTTTAAATTTTATATTTATTTGTCATCTTCTCTGAGTGGCTGTTTTCTCCCCTGATATATATTCATAACTAAGAAGCCAAATGCATCTATTAATTCCTCTGTTTAATTCAACAGGGTCTCACTGCTGCACAACCTAATCCTAGAATTTGATGTTTTTGAATGAATAACTAAAACTCTCAATTTCAAGATTAAAAATTGAGATAAGACCTTTGACACTTCCTGGGGAAAAAATCCTAAGAGCAAATATCTTCCTCATAACTACTTATCTAATCCACCAAATAAATAAACAAAATATATTTTAGATGATTTTGCTAGATTTTTCCGATGTCACAAAAGGCAAAGCCACTGAAGTAGTCCCTGTAATCCCCACTATTGGTTTAGAGCAGGATAAGCAATGTATTTTGGTTTCTTTCCCTTCAGAGTGAATGTATCCAGCTAAGGATTTTAATTGAAGCTGGTGGTTGGTCAAAAAAACATAAAATAAGAGTATTCTTTTCCTTTGACTTCAGAAAGAAAATATCAGACCGCAGAGGTGATTTTTAATGAAACTATTGTAGACTTGGTTGCTGCCATTGATTTTTCCTAGCAAAATACCAATATATGAGTTGGTATAATTTGAGGCAATTGTGCTGTATTGTATTCCCCATAAGAGCTTTTTCTCTGTCTAAATAGGAATTGAGTCTCAACAAGAAAATAATCTTTGAGCAAATCATATTTGGAAATATATTCAAAAGAATAAAATTGATAATATTTTCGACTTAATATAGTTCATCTTGCTTTTGAGTACGATTTTATATGCCTTTTCATATTTGTAGCTATATTTTCTCCCCCAAAATTGGCACTTAACTCACTTGAAATAACAATATATTGAAAAATAAACCTTTTTTTGTAAAGTGTGCTTCCTTCAGACAACTCTAAACATTTGGAAAAATTCATGACTATCCTCTGAAATAAATACAATAAAGGATAAATGTGTTAACTGCATTTCATATGGTTAAAGATTATGTGTTTGGAATTCATATTTAGCTTTTGCTAGACTCAGTAACAGGTTTTCTCTAGTTAGGAGAGGCATTTCTTGCTAATCTTCCACTCACGTTCATATTATGCAAACTTAGATCACTGGTGTACGAACATTTTAAAACACTCAATTCTACAGGAAATATTTTTTTGTGATCCAGTGTTTGTCAAACTTCAAAAATAGTTTTTGAAATTAATTATTTTGCAGAAATATCCTATTTTGTTGAGCAGGCCATTAACGCTATGCATAATAAGGAATTATGGGTAAATGTAATTATCTCTAATATTTTGTAGTCTTTAAAATCAGGGTGACATGGGACATCCTTCCTCATTTGTCTATCATAAAGTTTATTAAATTGGTAGCAAAGAAGTATCCCGCCTTATTTAGTCTCACCTACTTTGTGTGGGTTATCATATTTAGAAATGATAGGGAATCAGAATTACAATCTGTTGAGCTAGGATATGAATCAGATAGGAAACGTACCCATACAGATACAAGTGCCGGTGGACAGGATGCTGCGTCTCCGTCAACATGGATCTTCACACTGTGGGATCACCGTGATCATCATTATGAGTGATGTGCATATGAAAATATGTTAGGGCTTTTAGTACATATTGTCAACATAGAGTCCTGCACTTATCTAAAGATGTTATAAATAATGAACTAAATGATGTTTCTGCAGCTACCAGTTTCCTGGTTTCTTCTTCCTTTCCTTACACGCACTATTGCTGGTACCCTCCTGATTTTTGCTAGGTCACGATTGCTGAAGTGACCTCAGGGCAGCGTACGCACGCTGTGATCTCTATCCTGTTAAAGGGACAGATTTCTGACCTCTAAGTTGGAGGATTTGATGGGAGGGTCACTTGCAGCTGTTCCTCTGTATTTCATCATCTTGGTAGAAAAATTAAGAATACGTATTTTTGTGGAGTCACACAGGCCCACGTTCCAGCATTTGCTTACTTACTATGGGGAGCCAAGCAAGTCAAGACATCTAAGAAAATCAGGATCCTCGTCTGTAAATTGAAAATAATACTTCTCTCATTGGATGTTGCCATCCTATGAGGATAAAAATATACCCTCAGAATACTGTCTGCCACGGCAAAATGACTGAATGAATGATACTGAATAGACAAGAAGCCCTGTACGTGTGGCAACAAGATTAACGTCTGACATGGGCCTAACTCTACTAATTGGGCCAAAGAAGAGAATGGTGGGAACTGTGGTTAATGGAGGAAACAGACTCCCCAGATTGTCAGGTGCTGTGGAGGCTCGGGTGGGGAGACACAAAGGCCAATGAAAAGTAGGTGCATATATTATATACAGGCAAGTATATATATGGATATACACGTATATATGAATTATGTATAACCTTGACCTTGACTAGCATGTCAGAAGTGCCACACCCTCCTGCACAGTAAAAAATCCATGTGTAAGTTTTAACTCCTCCTTCCATTGACCTGAAACCTTACTGGTAACATCAACAGTTGATGGCCACATATTTTATCGGTTATATGCATTATGCAGTGTTTTCATACAATAACATAACCTAGAGAAAAGAAAGTATTATTAAAAATTATATGAAGAAAAATAATACAGAACCCCTGGGGCTAATAATACATTACATGTAAATAAAAAATAAAAAAAAATAATTAAAAGAAAATCATATGGAAGAGAAAATATATTTATTGTTTCATACTGTGTTTATCAGAAATCTGCATGGAGGTGGATCTGTGCTGTTGGAACGTGTGTTGTTGAAGGTCAACTGTACTTACAAACTTATGTACTTCATAATCTTTTCTGCATATATATATATACAGAAACTACAAATAGATATTTAGTATGTGAGTATATATTTTGTATTAATTGCATAAATAAAATAAATAAATGCACATACATATATGTGTGTTTATCCATAGATTTATTTATTTTCCTGGGTACATGTCTAAAAAGTAAACAGAAAGGACACTGACCATTGTCCATCCCCTCAGACCCGCAGTTCGGACCACCTGCTGGGGATTTCCAAATAGCTGTCATTATGCAATACCCAACATTTTTAGAATTAAAAATACATTTTTCCAATGATGCGAATCACATTACTCTTCTTTATGGAGCTGATGGGTTAGACCGCCTTCCATTTACCAGGTTTTACAGGAAAGTTAATACCTCCGAGGTCTTCAGGCCTCCAACCCATCCACATTGTTCAGTTCGGTCTCTGATAGTAATAAGGAGGATCGTGCTGAGAATTTTGCCTCTGAACGCCCATATTTTGGACCACAGTCTTTAAAGTTTTCAAGTCTTCCCAACACGCCAGAAGCACACAGCTGTGCTCTCGCTAGCATCCCTCGCCCGGAGCCCACCGCTCCCTGCTCCCGGACACCTCCCCTGTCGCGGTGCTCAAGCCGCAGCGGCCTCCTCACCTTTCTTGGAACCCCCAGGCGCCCTCCCCTGGCCAGGTGTTTGCGTTTGCTTCTCGGTGAGCCCAGAAGACGTCACCACACCCACTCCAGCTTCACACAGCAACAGCCCCAAGGGGCTTGGAGCATCTGCCGCAAAGTCCCGCCCCCGCTGGATCTTCCCTTACTTGCGCCTTTAACATCCCCGAGGTCATCCCAAGACCTTCGCCTCGCTTCCCCTCCTCTGCTCCGTGGAGCCTGCACGGACAGCGCAGCGCATTCGTGCATCTGCTTTTGACCACACGTGCTTCCTCCCAACCGTGACCAGCTTCAGGCAGAGATGTGTGCTGATTTTGTAAGCTGCCTGTCCCCCAGACCTTGTCACCCAGTGACAATAGCCGATGATAAACAAGTACCTCTTGGATAAATGCGTTCTTGTGGCGGCACTGAAAATATGGATTTCGGCACCTACTTAAGAAAAATCTAGTTCAAATAGAAGGACAGATGGGGAGTGTCACTGATTACACTGAGCCCTGGGCCATGGCTGTTGAGAAGGTGTGGATTCCAGCCCGGGTCGTCCCGAAGCCCCGAGTTACCGCCTCGTGTGGCTGAAATTGCTCTTCCGTTGTGGTCAAGAGAAGCGCGGTCAGTCCCTGGCCCGTGAGCCCAGGACCGTGCACCTTTCCTTTCTGGCTCGCATCCTTCGCTGACTGAAGAATCACCAGAAACTGTTCAAACGTCAGAATGTGTGGTCATTCTGGAAGGTGAGCAGGCATGTCCTGGCCTCTGTCCTCTTCCCCATCAGGATTCTGGTGCTTCCATTTCTCTTGCTAAAGCTGTTCTAATTCAGGCCTGTTTTACATTTTGCCTGGATGATGGCAATTAGTTTACTTACATTTTACTGTCAGTAAGAAGACACATTTCAAGATCATATATGAATACATACTTTAAGTAGTTAACATATTTATATAGTTATATCCATACACTTTTTAATGACTAAGAATCATTACAAAATAACTCTACCTGGCCTTGTTATTTTATTATTTTAATATAGTTCTCCGTGGTTTGTTATGGATAAAGTGGTTATGCAACTGGCTGGTCCCTCATTAAAAACTATGTAAGAATAAATTATTCTTTTCAAAATATCCAACATGACCAATCCCATACAAATTTTTAAAATAAGGGCTCCTGGGTGGCTCAGTTGGTCAAGCGTCTGCCTTGTGCTCAGGTCAGGATCTCAGGGTCCTGGGATCCAGTCCCACACTGGGGTCCCTGCTCAGTGGCGAGTCTGCTTCTCCCTCTCTCTCTGCTGCTCCCCCTCTTGTTTGCTCTCACTCTGTCAAATAAATAAATTAAAAAAAAAATCTTTAAAAAGTTTTTTGAAATAAAGAGGAGTCACACCAACATTTATCAGAAATGGGTGCCCATGGATGTGTATATAATTTTGGTTGGAGTATATTTAGTAACCGTGATTCACAATGACAAAGGCAGGATGACCTAAAGCAGTAACATCAAGACTCTATAATTAAGTCCTTCTATAGGCTGAACCATCATACATTTTGAAAATAGAAGTTAAAAAATTTAGGCAAACGCTGAAAAGAAATTAAAAATAAAATAGGCAAGAGGAGTTCCAACACATAAGTAGGGAAGCCGTTCATGGTTTTTGAAAATCGGATAGATAGGTAGATAAAGGCAACTTCACAGGTACCCACAAAAAACTGTGGACTTTGAGAGAAAAGCTGTAGGAGTGACAAGAAAAAAGGGATGTAGATTCTAATTAGTTATGTAAAAATTGTTGAGTGTCTTTATCAATTCAATAAACACGATTTAAAAGATTTTCCTTATGATATCATACAGTAAATAACATTCCAATAGAATGTAGAGGAACCAGCAGTGTTGTGGTTTGCTGCTGATAGGAGTGCAAAGTGGGATGCATATTCTGGATGCGTTTTTCCCCTACGATTCACTTTGATATGTCTCTAATTATTTCTTTTCAATAATCTTTTCAGTAATCTCAGACTTGTCCTGAGTTTTAGCTAAAAACACCATTACAGTGTTTTAAAATAAATATTTACTACATATCAGTAACAAGTCTATGAGCTTTACAATAACTAATTTAATCTGGAGAACAAACCTAAAGCCTACATTTTATTACCACCAATTTATTAAAAAGAGGGAAGGCCCAGAAAAGTCATCTTCCCGCACTATACATTCATAGGCAGAAGAAGAGTGACTGAAATCCCACAGGTCTGAATTAGACCATGTTCTCCTATCCACTAGGTGACCTTAGAGCTTCAGGCCTGGGAAACAGATAGAATCTAGATAATAAGATAGTATCTTAAACATGCTTTTGATTGTGGGAGTGTTGCATAAATATTAAAGCTGTTTTACATAAGAATAATTAGTAAACTAATATTTAAGTAAACATTTTTAAAGCTCCCTTACATTTGCTAAAATCACTCATATTTAACTGAATTCATCTAAGATTATGCATGATTTATGAGACCAATTATTTTTATTATATTTTATTTTTTCATCCATTTTTGCACCACTTTCTAATGTACAAATGCCATAATTTGGGGAAAACCTTTTTTACAAAAGAAAGAAAAAATTAATTGAATTTTTACTCTGGGTGGCACATTTATATCTTTTCTCTTTTAAAAAATGTTTCATAAGTTACAGGTTTATTTTGGAATATAACAGCTCCTGCAACTGACTAGCAAGTGTGGTAATGATTATTACAAATAAAATTCATCAGAAGTCTGAAATCTTCATTAATTTTGCCTATAATGTCGATTTATATCATTAAAAAAATCTCAGTTTGAGCTGAAATACTTAGTAATTTCTATTTCTTCTTCTCCTCGTGATGATGGTGATGCAGCAAGCATTTTTTTTTTTTTAATTCACGTAGACACACAATGTTACATTAGTTTCAAGTGTACAAGTTAGTGATTTGACAAGTTTATGCTTGGTGCTGTGCTCACAGGCTACCAACTGCCCCTCTACACTGCTATCACAATAGCACTGACTTTATTCCTTATTCTCTGCTTTTTATCCCCATGACCTACTTATTCCATAACTGGTCTGTAGCTCTCTCTCTTTTTCACCCATTTTGCCTAACTGCCCACACACCTTCCCTCTGGCAACTATAAGTTTGTTCTCTGTGTTTATAGTTCTGATTCTACTTTTTGTTTATAATTTTTTTTAGATTTCACATATCAGTGGAATCATACGGTATTTGTCTTTCTCAGTCTCACTTATTTCATTTAGCATAATACCCTCTCGGTCCATCCATGTTTTCTCAAATGGTACGGTCTCATCCTTTTTTCTACAGTTGTGTGAGAGTCCATAAAATATATGACTTTTCTTCCTTATCCATTTTTCTACTGATGGACACTTGGGTAGCTTCCATGTCTTGGCTATTGTAAATAATGTTGCAATAAACATAGGTGTGCATATATCTTTTTGAGTTAGTGTTTTCATTTTCCCTGGGTAAATGCCTAATAGTGGAATTATTGGATGATAAGGTATTTCTGTTTTCAATTTTTGAGGCACTTCCATACTGTTTTCCACCGTGGCTGCACCAGTTTACATTTCCACTAACAATGCATGAGAGGTCCTTTTTCTCCACATCCACACCAACACCTGTTGTTTCTTACCTTCTTGATTTTAGTTATTCTAATAGGTATGAGGTCAAATCTAATTGTGGCTTTGATTTGCATCTCCCTGATGATTAATGATATTGAGCTTTCTTGGTTCTTTAAAAGAATCTGGTGATAAATTATATAATTGTTAGGGAAAAATCTTCCCATTTAACATACCATGAAGAGAAAGAGCAGTTCAAAATAAAATTGGAAAGCTATTTGAAGCATTTATAGAGCTTTGATTTAGGCTCAATAATATGATGACTTTTACCTGCGAACATATTATGATATGCAAATAAATGCATGTTTTAAACTATGTGAAAGTGTATAAAACCACACTGAAAGTATTAGACAATTGTTTGTTCAGATTAGACCAAAATTCCGATAAAAACTGAGAGGAAGATGGACCCACTGGCCCACTGGCTAAAATGGAAACACTTCTTCCAGTTAAATCAATGAGTAATGAAGACAGTGCAAATCATTGTCATGCTTAGCAGAATAACTTCATAGGCATTTTAGTATTAAAATCACAGGACTAAACATTTTGTTTATCATTGAAATTAGAACCGAAGCAATGGGTGCTAATATATCAATCGTTTTGCTTGGCTTTGTTTTCCATATTTTCTATTTATATCAGAACTCAATATTTAAAAGTAAATAAGCAGGATTTATTATACAATAAATTTTTAAAAAGAGGTACATTAAAATATGAGTTTTACTTTCACACATCTGTACCCATCTACAGACCTCTCAGAAGAAATCACTGATTTCTAGTTTTATCCTGAGTATGATGTGAATTTAGAGTGGCAGTAGCCATAGCAAGAGTTAACGTACCCATTCATGACTCTTTCTCCTGGTTCTTTCGTTTGGCATGTCTGCTCTTCTACCTGATCTCATTGTAGCTTGTCATTGCTTTCAAAGAATGATCTCTTAATTCCAAGTTTCCTCATTCTCCCGTTTTTGCAATTTTTTCACTTTGTAATGATCCTATCCAAACCATCGGAGAAGTTTATCGAAATCTCCATTTTCAAATACATAGAAAAACTGAGAATCCCCGCCTTGTGCACACCGATGGATACTACCTTCAATATTTGAGCTAACAGTGACCTGTCGGAAGGGTTGGGTAATGATGGGACTAATGAGGTATCCTGATGACAGAAAAATAATTTTAGTGTCACTCTGATTTTCTATGATCTGAAGATTTTCTGCACTAAAATCTTTTATTGTAAGTAATAAAGACAGATGATCCAAAGAATATTTTAATGTACTGATTCTGTGGCTTTGTATTCACATTTCCAGAGACATTGTTTCATTACAAGAAAGCCCTCAGTTTTATATGCCTTGACTATAACTTCAAGTAGTTTGCTACAGATGGCGGAATCACATAAGTTACAATGGTAGTTTTATCGCTTAAACAATTTTAGCATTTTTCAAAGTAGGCAGCTTAAAAAATTAAAGATATTTTAAATAACCCATCCTCTATCTATTATAAGTTTTAGTAATGATGTTAATAATATTAGTAGCACCTAGCAGTTATTAAATATTTACTAGGTTTTAGCTTAGAGTTATTCTATCATTCCAAGTGAGATTACTGTCCAGGAAAACTATTATTCTGATATTTGGGACAAAAAAAAATTGTACTAAGCAAAGTGACATTTAGAAACATTTAGACTAAGAGAGGCAGGAAACACGGACCCGATAACCTGCACTTTGAATCTGCCTTCAAAGCCTATACCCTCACAATGCCCTCTGGACCCCTCGGCCAGCTTTTATACTTCCTCCAATTATAAGAGCAATTTGGATGTTATAGAACAATTGATCAAAGACAGTGCATGACACACTCTTACTCGGCTCTTCCTTTTTTTCTTTGTCTCAAGCTTTTCTTTAGGGCCATGTTGGATGCTTTACAGCTCTGAGACTTTACTAGGGGGGCAGTTCATAATACTTTGCTGGGGACTGAGCATTTCTCCTAGAAACAATTCAGGCCACAGAGCAAGTAATGAAATGAGAACAAAAAATATTTCGTATCGTGGGTCCTTTCTTCTCCTGTGCTCCGATAGGTAATTCTTTCCCATAGTTGTTAAAGAGGTTCCTTTAACTTACTTTCAAAATGTTTTTCTTTTTTCTTTTGAAAGCAACTACTAATATTTCCCAGTTCTTGAGGGAATGATAGGGGATGTGCAGTGTAATCTTTTCTTGCTTTGAGAACAGCATTTTTTGGGAGGGGGAGAGTATTTTTCACTGACACTCTTACAAATTATGATTGTTTCTTTTTATGTCAGTACTCAAAAGAAACCCTGGAAATGAGAGCTTTACAGATTTAGAGTGTAATGAATAAAGCCTGCAAGAGAAGAATCCCATGGGTGATGTTAGCTCACTTTACTGATGACATTTGACAACAGTTTTGTTTAGCATGCGGTTCCCTTGGCAACTGTTTTATAGGAAAACTGAAAATAGTGAAAAAGCCCTGAAAAATGCACTTTTATTTTAATAGCATTGGTGACTTCTGTTTTTTTCTTTTTCCTTTTCTTTTTTTCCCCTCCTTTGTAATCTGTGTAATTATTTAAGGGGATTGGCCATTAATCTAACATTTATTTGTGCAAAGCATAAGTATATTTTTAAGGAATGATGAGATTCTGAAAGTGATTTGGCTTCCATAAATTTATTCTAATGTACATGATTCTTCTGTAGGATTTAAGATGTCATGATAAAAATGGTGATATATCAGATTACCCTGACTTCCAATTCCATGTGTGATAGTAAAGATTTCCTTTTGCATGGACAGGATGTGTGTTGTAAATAATACCAACAAAGTCCACATGACTGAAGGAGGACCTGATTTCAACTTTGAACACTGCACCACGGTGATGAATTAGTTCTCATGTTAAAGATCAAATGGCTCAGTGCGTTAAGTCTATGCCTCCGGCTCAGATCATGGTCTCAGGGTCCTGGGATTGAGCCCCGCATCAGGCTCTCTACTCAGCAGGAAGACTGCTCCCACCCCCCAACCCACCTGGTTCTCTGCCTACTTGTGATTTCTCTGTCAAATAAATAATTAAAACCTTTATTAAAAAAAAAAGATCAATAAAAGCTAAGTCAATGTTTTAAGGCTAATATTAAGTCTATACTTAATGAGACTGTAGACACTGGAATAATGGAATATTTCCTAAGTAAAGTCTATTTAAATTACTTACTGGTTTGAGCTTCAGTCTGTAAGCAAAACATGCCTATTGATGTCCAAGGACAACATTTCTTACAGCAGGTGGAGGACCCCTTGGTACTAGTATATACTCCTGGACCTAACAGTTCAGTTATGTGCTTTCTAAGATTCCATCATGTCTGTTCAAAACCTGATTATGTCAGCTGACTTTGTTATTGCTATTATTAAGTTGAATTAAATATTTTATAAGCTTATTAACTTTGAATGCAAGATCATTGTTTCCATGAAAATTAAGTACAATGTATTGGAAGAACCAGTTACTGTGAATCTCCAAAAAAGATAGTTTTCAAATTAGATGCTAAAGACACAATTTTGGTAACACTTCTAGTGATAATATAGAATGAAAGAACAGCTGGCAAACACCCCAGGGGCCAGCACTGGGATAGGAAACCTGGAACTGTAACTGATGAATTGCAACAGGTTTAGGTTGGACAGTTTGAGAGTTAAAAACTCCAGGAGAACCAGTCAATGGCAGGCACCACAAGATTTTGAGATTCACCTCCAGGATGTTGACTAGATTCCCATAGTAAATATCAGAGAAAAATTCCCTTGGGCTTCTAACAGAGAGATTGGGGAGCGGGGTAGGGGCAGGGGGGAGAAGGTATCATTTTGAAATACACCAGAGCACTCTGTTCTTGACAGCGCCTTAACACAGGGGAAACTAGTCACCCAGCACCTAACCTGCTGGGTATTGTCAGAGCCTCATGGACCTGGGGAAGAAAAATACCCAATTCCAGCGTACTCTAGCCATCCTATCCTGCTTGAGCGGGGAGGAAGGACTGAGAAGTACTTATGATGTTTATGGTCCAGACACACCCCCAATGAAAAGAGTGAAACCTAATCCCAGGACTACAGAACACTTCCCTTTGCCTTGTACCTCACCATTACATCACCAAAGGCCTATTTACATCAGTTTTCATTAATCCAATACATCATATCTATTAATCAATAAAAATTACAAGACATACCAAAAGGCAAAAAACAAAATTTGAAGAAACAGAGCAAGCAGAGAAACCAGATGTGGCAGGAATGTTGGAATGATTAGGTTGGTAATGTAAGACAATTCCGATTAATATGCAAATGACTCTAATGGATACAATAGACAGCATGCAAGAACAGATGGGCATTGTGAGCAGAGAACTGGATATTCTAATTAACCACAAAGAAGTGCTAGAGATCAAAAACATTGTAACAGAAATGAAGAGTGTCTTTGAAGGGCTTATTAGCAGACTGGACCTGGCTGAGGAGAGAATCTCTGAGCTTGGGGATATCTCAGTAGCATCCTCAAAACCTGGAGTGTAAAGAGAACAAAGACTGAATAAAACAGAACAGAAGATCCCAGGACTATGGGGACAACAAATGGCATAACATTCACACATGGGGATCCTAGAAGGAGAGAAAAGAGAAGAAAGAACAGAAGAAACATTTGAAGCAATAATGACTGAGAATTTCCCCAAATTAATGTCAGACACCAAGCCACAGATTCAGGAAGTTCAGAGAACACCAATTATCAATTAGGATTAAAGCCAGAAAAAGAAAAGAAAGAAAGGAAAAAAAAAAAAAAAAACTATACCTGAGTATATAAATTTCAAATTACATAAAATCAAAGACAAAGAAAGAAATCCCAAAGGAAATCAGAAGAGAAAATACACCTTACTTATAAAGGGGTAAAGATTAGAATTATATCCAAGTTCTTCTCAGAAACCAAGAAGCAAGAAGACACTGGAGTGAAATACTTAAAATGTTCACAAATGTTCAAAAAACTAGCTTAAACTCTGTACCCTATAAAATTTTCTTTCAGAATTTTAGGAGAAATGAAGACTTTATCAGACAAACAAAAATTGATGGAATTTGTTGCAAGGAGACCTGATTTGCAGTAAAGGTTTTAAAAAAGATTCTTTTGAGAGAAGGGAGCTAATGTAGGTGAGAAACTTGGATCTACGTAAAGGAAGAGCACTGAAGAAAGGATAAATGAAGGCAAAAGGAGATTTATTTTTCTTCATCTTAATTGACCTAACATTACAATTTGTTAAAAATAATAATAATGAAGTTGATTTTATGTTTTTATATACATCATATATATATATATAGCATGTATGTATGTTTGCATATATATATCTTTTATATATATATGTGTGTATATATATATATCTATATGTAGATATATATATAGATATCTTAAATTGCTTTAAAAAATAAATTCTTTGAAAATCATGGAGGAGGGGCGCCTGGGTAGCTCAGTGGGTTAAGCCGCTGCCTTCGGCTCGGGTCATGATCTCAGGGTCCTGGGATCAAGCCCCGCATCAGGCTCTCTGCTCAGTGGGGAGCCTGCTTTCTCCTCTCCCTCTCTCTGCCTGCTTCTCTGCCTACTTGTGATCTCTCTCTGTCAAATAAATAGGTAAAAATCTTAAAAAAAGAAAAAGAAAAGAAAAGAAAATCACGGAGGATAGGGGCACCTGGGTGGCTCAGTGGGTTAAAGCCTCTGCCTTCGGCTGGGGTCATGATCCCAGGGTCCTGGGATCTAGTCCCGAATCAGGTTCTCTGCTCAGCAGGGTGCCTGCTTCCTCCTCTCTCTCTGCCTGCCTCTCTGCCTACTTGTGATCTCTGTCTGTCAAATAAATGAATAAAATCTTAAAAAAAATAAAAAAAATCATAGAGGATAAGACATGCAGAGCCTGTTTCTCTTGGTTTCTGATTTATTTTAATTTTTTTTTTAAGTTGTTTTTATTTATTTGAGAGAGAGAGAGAGCATGGAGGGCGAGTGAGAGGGAGAAGCAGGCTCCCCACTGAGCAGGGAACCTGACATGGAGCTCCATCCCAGGACCCAGGACCTGAGCTGAAACCAGACGCTTAACCAACTGGGCCACCCAAGAACCCCTGATTTATTTTAGTTTTTAAACAACTTCATTGAGACATAATTAATATGTGAAAATGATATATTTAAATGTATGATCTGATAAGTTTTGACATACATGCACACACACAGGCACGTGCCTGTGAAAGCACGGGCATCGTCAAGCAAATGGAAATATTCATCCTCCGTAAATGCTCCCTCTGGCCTCTGTCCCCTTCTTGTCTCTCTGCACTCTCCTTTCCCAAAGACATCCCTGTCAGTAGATTACTTTTCACGTTCGTTATATTTGAATGGTATCGTAGGGCAGCCTCCCTTTGTTTTCCTGTGTTCATGGAGTGTAGTCTTTCTAGGATGTGCCCATGTTATGTGTGACAATAATTCAGTCATTTTAGTTCTGAGTACTCCCCAGCATTATTGGCACACCATGGTCTGTATACTCACTGACTTGTGGAGGCTATCCAGGTGGCGTCCAGGTTGTGGTTATTCTAAATATAGACACACTGGACCTTAATGCACATGTTTCCGTGTGGCATGTGCTTTCATTATTCTTGGATGTGTAGGGCACAATGGTTGGATCATGGTAGGTGTATGTTCAACTTTTTAAGAAATTACTGAACTGTTTTCCAAAAGGTAGCCACATTTTATATTCACTAGCAGTATGCGAATTTCAGGTCCTCCATATCCTTACTAACATTTAGTGAGGTTGTTTTTTTTTTTTAATATTAGCTTTCCGAATACAGATTTATTGACACCTCAGGGTTGTTTAATTTTCATTGTCTTCTTTATTAATGATGTCAAGACACATTTTCATGCACTCATTTGCCATCCTTACATAGGTGATAAAGTCTGTTTAAATTTCTTGTCTGTTTTTTTTTGTTGTTGTTGTATTATTTACTTTCTTCTTACTGAATTATATATATTACAGATGCAAGTTTTTCATCATCTATATGGTCTGCAAATATTTCTTTCAATCTCTGGCAGGTCTTTTCATTCTCTTAATAGTATCTTTTGAGGAGCACAAGTTTTGAGGTTTTTTTTTTTTTTTTAAGATTTTATTTATTTATTTGACAGACAGAGATTACAAATAGGCAGAGAAGCAGGCAGAGAGAGAGGAGGAAGCAGGCTCCCTGCTGAGCAGAAAGTCCAATGCGGGGCTCGATCCCAGGACCCTGGGATTATGACCTGAGCTGAAGCTAGAGGCTTTAACCCACTGAGTCACCCACGTGTCCCATGAGTTTTGAATTTTGATGAAGTCCAGCTGACTACATCTTTTCCACGAAGATTCAGGCTCTCAGTATTTTACCTAAAATATATTTGCCTAACCCAGGATCCTAGGTTTTCTTTTCAAAATATTGTTGGTTAATTTTTACATTTAGTATTATGATCTGCAGTGAGCTCATTTCTGTAAGTATGATATATGGATCAAGGTTCATTTTCATGTGTACGAAGATCCAGTTTTTAAGCAACATCTGTGGCTTGAAGAGAATGAAACTGCCCTTGTGGTGAAAGAGGCATATGGATGGCCATGTGGTGGTGAGCACAAAGTGGAATGTCTTTGTATCATGTAATAAAAGCCCAGTAGAAGCATCCACCATGAGAGAGGCGGACAGAAATAACTGCCCAGCGGAGAGCTTCTGTCATTGTCCATTCTTGGACTTTCACGGAAGCCTCATGGGCGCAAAGGTCACCTTGGCAGTGATGAGGCCTGTGTGTGGACCTAACAACGTGTGCTCCCACTGACAAAGACTGATGTAGCTACTCGGCTTGTGATGGTCCATGCGACCATGAATTTAATCCAATGCTAATCCCGTAATGTAACAGTCCTCCTCAGGGAAACCAAAACAGCCTCCTGGTGACAAGTTGATAAGACCAGGCCCCTTACACCCACGGGGGACAATTCCTCAAGCTGTCTTGGATTCAACACATGTTTTAGATATGACCTTGCATTTCCTACATTTTCTGCCTTACGCAGTATTGTTGTCTGAGGACTTACAACTGCCTTTGACCAGGGGATCCCTGTCACAGCGTTGTGGTGGTGTTGTGTCTTTCAGACAGCACACCACTTAGAGATGGTATGTATTGGGGGGAGAAAGAAGATAGCTTGTTAAAGTTGTGGCCGGGGGACAAACACCTGCAGTGAAGGATGTCTCCATCAGGAGGGTAAACCCGTGACCTTTATAAGGAACCTGATCAGTTACTCCCTGTGAGCAGCTGGCAATTAACATGGCAAGTTCGCTGACTGCTCATTGGAGAGATGGTCCTTGTGACCTAGTGCACTAAGGCTGTCCAAAGTCTTTTCCCAATCCTCATGGAAGTGTCTACTTCAACCAGTTTCTCCGATTCAGGCACCTGTGGATACACAAACGGTATGATATTGCCCCAAATTATATGCCCCTTCACTGAATGGGAGGACTGGAAGGGGGAGCAGCAACTGACACCAAATCTTTTTTTCCATGAACCATAGGACTAAATGTTCAGTCAGTTGTTTTACATTAGGAACAAATGGGTTTTGGTGGATTTATTGTATCATTGATCATGATTTTATTTTCTACCACTGCTTAAAGGCATTTGATAAAAATAACCTAGTAAGAATTATTTCTCTTATTGATTTTTAAATGCCCTTCGATTTTGGACAGGTTCTGACAATGGGCCAAGTGATGTCAATATTACTTAGATTCTCAGTTAGTAATGTTTTTGGAAATTAAGCTTTCAGGACCATGAAGAACCAGTGAAAACAGGTGTGCTCTCTTGCCTACACCAACAGAGATTTCAGTAAATATAATTTATTTTAAAGCATCTTACATGTGGTTTCAGATTTGCGTGTTAAAGATTTAAAGCACTTTAGATAAGTTGGACCGATTCCCTTCAAACCCATAAAAGAAAGAAATATCCTCTTTCAAACCAATGCCATCAGTTTATTAATGCAATGCCAGAATTGTAGTAGAAACTGTTGTTTTGTATTTATGGGCATGAATAAAGTTGCCAAAGATAAAAAACAAGACTATCAGCTACAATATACATAATGCAGAATTCAAGTGATGTCTAAGAATTCGCTGCACCTAGTTAATCCGTGTCTTCATGCCTCGTGCTGTCCTTTCGAGCTATTTCTCCTGGCCAACAAGCCAGAGCTGCATGGCTCGGACAGTGCACGGGAGCAGGGCTATGCTGGTGTAGACCACGGTGCTTTTCTGCTGACACCTAGTTCAACATGTTTCCAGGCCTAAGACCTGTCTGTCCTGCTGTGTGGGTGGAACTCCGGGGAGTCAATCACGTGTTTGCTGAGGAGCTGATGCAGACTCCTCTGGCTGCTGTCCCCGGAGCCCGACGGTCATCCCCGCAGAGATGGACAGTCTTTCCATTTTTTAAAGAAAAATAATCATACTCCTAGAAATATCATGTCAATCTTCCCACCTGCTTGTTTCATTTTCCATTGGATTTCCATTCCAGAAGATAAAATACTGAATTAATTAGCAACAGGGAACACCAGGGAACCAATGCTCTTATTGGAATTCAATTGTTATCTCTAAGGATTCCTTTTTATAATAAAATACTCAAAATAGAATAATGCCCTTATTTTTGTATTACACAGTCCAAAAAGTCCTAAGTTACGGAGAATACATAATAAAAATAACCTGTTTTTTTTCCCACAGTGCCTACTACTCAAAATAAATGAGGATCTCATTGCAAGAAATAATAGACCAGAAAAATAGCATACATTCTTCCAGAGTGAAATATCTGTCGCATATTTCGTGATTGTCCCATATTTAGTCACCCTGGGTCTTTTGGACAGTAGCTGATGGAGGATTACTGCCAGTCAGTTCACTTTTCCCCTCGAACGATGAGTAACCCAAACTAGCATCTGCAAAACATTGAAGCTTTTAACCAAAACTTCAAATGACATGCATGGCTCCGTTCTTCTAAACTGCAACTATAATTTTATAGAATTTCATACTTAATCTCAAAATAATCACCCAGAAAAATAAATAAATAAATAAATAAATAAATAAATAATATAATGACCCAGAAAAATGATATGCTATTAAAAAGCACACCTGACCTTCACAATACACACACACACACACACACACACACACACACTCACACAGTACAATACCCTTTGGCTCCAGATGGCTGTTACTTTTCAGGCCTTCTCCTGTTGATACAGAATAAGAATGAAATAATGGTTTTAATTTGCATTCTTTGCTGCTGGCACCTCGAGCTCCAAACACGTTATTAGTTAGTCACTGCCTTCAGTATTTCATAAAAAATTATTAGCTCATATGCACATTAGATCAAATGTTAGCATTTTTCCAAGAGAAGAATGTGAAAGTTAGGAGTGTGCCTACCTTTAGGAGACCGGAAGGACCGTTATGCAAATCCTGTGACCCGCAATATTAAGCTGACACATATACAATATTAGCACTTGTCCTTACTCTTCTCAACTGATTATTAATATGAAAAAGATCAAAATGAGCATTTTATTACCACCAATGGACTAGGCAGGCTTTGTTGTTGGTAAAAGTACGCCTCACCAGTCAAAATTTTAAACAGGTGGATTATTTTTCAAACTAATTTAAAAAAAGGACTTATGGCTGTAATTAGACTTTCATATTCAAAAAATATATTTGACTCCTCATCTTTTTGCCTTATACATTGTTTGGTTTCAAAGAACATGTTAATCTTCTGAAATCTGTTTCTTTTCCTGTGAAACAATGGGAATGATAACTGATTTTTCCCTTCGTTAAATATACGTCTAACATTTCCTATGGGCCAGACACTGTTAGTCAACTAATATCATGGAACAACAAAACATGTTTCTCCTTTACTCACAAGGCTTAAAATCCTAGAATTTTGTTAAGTAATATGTAATGATGAAGAAATGACGAAGAAAATGCTAGTCGATATTACATACACCGATGCTGAGCTGTCCAGTGACGAGCTCTCTGTAGGGGAGCTACTCTATGTTAGTGACACATCCAGAAACAGAACAGAGGCTACTGTCCCTGTGGCCCTCACATTCCAGCACAGAAAGGATAATCGATCATCAATAACAGGAGCCTATATAAAATTATGTGTTGCACTGGAATGAGATGCATGTTGTGCGAAAAATAAAAGTAGATAAGGGACCGACGGACTACGGCTGCATAGGTCATGGCAGGGAGAGTGTTAAGCAGAATAGTCAGGGATGCTGTCGTTGAGAAGGCAGTATAGGAACAAAATACTCAAAGGATTTAGGGAGCTACTCGCAAGGTGGCCGGGAGGAGGTTGCTGCAGAAAGGAGATGCCTCGAACAAAGCTCCCAGGCAAGGTTCTTCCCAGTGCCCTTTGGAACCACCTTGAAGCCCACGTGGCAGGAGCACAGGGAGCAAAACTGCGCGGTGGAGAACCAGACTCAGAGGCGTGCCTTGGAACCAGATTATCACCTGGGGTCTAGTACCACACGGCCACGGGCTCCACTTCCCTCTGTGTGCAAATGGGGATCTACCATCGAAGTATGAATATCTGCCTTCCCGTTCGGACTTCTGCCGTTAGTACTGAGGAGAGACTGCAGGGGCATGGGAGGAGCAGGGGGATCTCTTAATCCTTTCAATAGTCCAGATATTGTTCATTTATGTTCCTCTGACTTCCTAGATGAATCTGAGAAAGAAAGAAGTTTACAGCTCGGTCGTCCATGTTGTGGCATCTAAAGAGGATGTTGACATTTTCTTTTTTTTTTTCTTTAAATAACAATATTCTAAATATATATTAATTTAAAAAACCCTAATTAAGTGGCAAGTAATATAAAATTATTTGGGGAAAGAGGGGAAAATCATAAAAAGAGAAAGTGTTTTAGATGAATGAGAAATTATTTTAAATACGCACTTTATATGGAATGTCAATACATAAAAACTTGCTTGTGTGCTTTAGGCATTGACTTAGATAAAAGTTTCAAGGATACTTTTCAATAGCTTTTTAAAAAATATTCTAAAACAAAATATTCTAAGCTAAAATGCATGTATATAGATTCCGTAAACTTATCCCAAACTTATTTTCTAAACATTTTGAGAATCAGTTAGATTCCAACACTTTGTGCCCGGAACGGAATTGCATGGTCCAAAATGGTACTCAGCCTCAAGGACAACTCCAGCATCCTAAGACAAGACTACGTAATTCTAATTTATTTGAAAACTTAGATTTTCAATTTCTGTACTGCCTTCATAAAGGTCCTGCATTCCAAGTGATTTTATTTTATTTTAAACACAGGAAATCATGTTTTCATTTCGGTAAGTATAAATATTTTGTAAATAAAAGGGAAGATATTAACTTCACTTTAGGCTGTTTTTCTGAGCACAGTGAGTGAACTGTTTTTGTTTTAAAGCCTGACCCATGTTTCGGTCTTGGAAGGAACAGAATATTGGTGTAACGACAATGAGGCATTTTCCTGCGTTCTCTCCCTAGGTTCCTAATATCCCCATAATGGAAGTGAATCTTTGCAGACTTTTGTGGGGTTTCTTGTAAACTTAAAAGGATGAGTAAAAACAACTATGACATTTGAAAAGGGCTCACAACAGTTTTAGTAAAAGAATTTTAGTTTTAGTTTTAGTAAAAGAATTGGTTAACAATTATAAACTTAGCTCACAACTGGTTAAAAAGTGCATGACAATCAAAATGAGGGAATCGTGCAGCAACCTGCTTCCAGAGTGAGCTGCTCTAGACCCACAGGATGGGAATTGGTCTCAGAGCTTCTAACGTAGAACTGAAGTGGAAAGCCTTTCCTGCATTTATTTTGTTCATGATAAATAGCTCTGCCCCTTCTTTTCTCTTAACTCATGTGAAATGATGCTAATTTTTCTAACTGATGTCTATTATATTCTTTCCTTTGTTCACACACCCTTCTTAATAGTTTCCCCCTCCCTATGACTCAGCTTCTCCCTTTAACTTTGGTCAGGAGCAAAGAGAAGGAGAGAGAAAGGAACAGCCGAGAGAGGGAAGAGCTGATTGATAAATCCAATGTAAAACGTAAATGTCATGTTTCACATTCTGTCATGTCTTGACTAGTACAGTTTTACTGGCAAGACCTCTGGGAATCATCATAAACTGATCTCAAAACACTTGCAGTGATCAGGAGGACACGAGGTTTGGTGCCTACAGTGGGTGTATCTGAGGTCTGTGGTACTGGGACATTGGTATTTTTGGGATAGATCAGCAACCACCAGGAACTTTTAGTGTACTCTCCTAATCTAACCATCTTGTTTCCAGCTTTACTTGTAAGTTCAAGCTATGTCACTGTGCTTTCTCTATCAAAGATGTGAGATTTCCACAAAGTAGTCTGAAAGCTGCAGCGCATTGATTAGGAAGTGTCAAGAGACTTTCCAAACTCAGGGATTCTGTAGTATTGCAGGTTCCTACTCTAAGTCCACTTTGTTTCCGAGGGCTGCAAGGTCAGCGTCTTTAATGGGGTCCAATTAAGAGAAGCCTAAGGAAACCCTGAGGAAAACAGAACAATGACGTAAGTAGAAGAAAATTACTCTGAGCAAGTTTGAAACATAATCATCATTTAAGTTTGGAAAGAGTTTTCACCAAGATTATCTCATAATAACTCTATCAGTAAAGTTTATTTATTAAAGTACTAAGGAAATTAATAAACATCTGTCTAGAGGGAATACTTACTATATCTAATCATTCTTCAAAGCACAATAAAATTATTACTGTTTAACATGTTCTGTATTGACAATGGTGTTTGACAAAAAAAAAAAAAAAAATGACAAATACTTCAGTCTCTTCAAAGCTGTTAAGATAGACCTGTGACTTTTCAATCATTTTAAATAAGAAAAAAAAAAGTGTGAGAAATATCTATTATAGAATGTAATACTCTGATAGCATACCTACTCTGATAGCATACCTTCCTTAGGTATTGTCTCCTTGCCTTTTCATTGTAGTAAAAAAAAGAGGTATGTATAGTATTCTAAATGTTTCATAAAATATATTTGTTTTTCTTTATAAAATTACTAGGAGGTATTTTAAGTCTTTTGATAGCAAAATAGGTAAAATATTATTAAAATAAACTATTTATTTAAAAAAGAAAAAAATCAAGTTTTATTATTTAAGTTTATGTTTTAATGAACATGTTGAAGAAATACAGATATCAAAACATTTGACCAAATGATGCAATATAATTTTAAGGTATAAGGAAATCTGTTGTGTAAGCTTCCTAGGTTGTTTTTTGTTTTGTTTTGTTTTACATTTTATTTACTTATTATTTGAGAGAGACAGAGAGAGCATGAGCGCAGGGAGGAGGAGAGAGAGACAAGCAGGCTCCCCGCTGAGCACGGAGCCCATGGTGGGGCTTGATCCCGTGACCCTGAGATCATGACCTGATGCTGAACTGACTTAGCCATCCAGGTAACCCTATGTTTCTTAGGTTTTTATAGCTGGCTCAGAGTTACTTTCATTTTTAGATAATAGGCTGCAAACTAAGGTACATCTTATGTTTACATGAAATTAAACATCCACTTTTTAAAATCAGCTTTATTGAGTTATAATTTGTATACCATATGATATGACCTAATCAATATGCCATGAATTACATGGTATAGTAATTATAAAATTAACCAAAATTCAGTGATTTTTGTACATTCACAAAATGGTGCACCCATTATCACTGTATTATTTCAGAGTATGTCTATCATTTCCCAAAGAAACCTCACACATATTAGCTGCTGGTCCTCACACACCTAAAGCCAAACTCCAGCAAACCCTGATAAGATTTCTGGGTCTATAGATTTACACTCCTGAACATTTCAAATAGAGGTTCAAAAGAACCTTGCTTCTGTAAGTTACTTTTCACTGTGTGTCTGAGGAAAAAAAACTTCAAACATCTTTGTATTTCCCTAAATCAGTTGATAACTAGAAGGTGTGCAATAAACATGCAATGGATAGTATCAGTGTGAATCACAAAAAAAAACAAAGTAAAACAACACTAATTAAAGAATTACATTTGCTATATTTAAATATGTATATATCTCAATTCTATATCCATGAATATCTTTCATATGGTTGGATTTCCTTTTGCACTGATATCAGTTGATTTTTTAAAAAACAGGAAAGCAGAAAAGGTAGGCTGGTTTGCAGAAATTTTAAATTTGCTGTATCCAGCAAAGCCACATGTTTCTCTCTTTTTTTTTAAGGAAAAAGTAAAGCCTTGGAGATATCCGTCCATTCCCCTATTGTGTGAACACAAGATCTGTGTACTCTTTAAATAGGTCATTTTTTGAAACTTCATAAAAGTGTGTGTGTGTGTGTGTGTGTGTGTGTGTGTGAGAGAAAGAGAGAGAGAGATCTGAAGTGCTTGCATTACTGTAATTTTACAAAGGTTTCAAAGAAGCACCTGACACAGTTCAGAATATTTCTAATGATTTACTTCTCTGGGAAGGCATCGTGATTTACTACCACTGTCAGCTGGAGAGAGCTTCTCAGTGCCCACCAACACAATGTGATTTGATATCATGCCCAGAAATGCCATCACAAGCAAATGTCTCTCTTCAAGCACGAGAACATTATTGCGTAAGTTCCCCACAGAGCTATTTTCTAAATTGTCTGAGAAAGTAGAGTGGGGCTTACTGAAAAGAAGAATAAATGTTTCTCTTACCCTTGTGGTTGGCAAGAAGAAAGAGGCTGATTGTCAGAAGGTGGGTACTGGAGAGTAAACGGGAAATTGCCTCCATTTATATCCTGCCTTTTTCTAGATGCCCCAGCAGGATTTACTTTGCACATTTGCATTCCAGATTTTTAAAGCACCTCATTTCTATGTTATCAACATACATAGAGTTCTTGTGAGAGCAGAAATTATTACTTCTTTAAAGACTAAATCAAATGGAAATCTTGACACCTAATGTAGAGAAAGATCTTGGGAATTGTAGATCATTGTCTATTAGAATGCACCTTTAATGCTGAAGTTTCAGTCTTTCTAAATGGGCTCTAAAGTATGTATAGACAGATATAGATTCTGTTATATACAGGAACATATGAGACGAGGAAGGGTTGAATGCAGGTGTTCTGTGCCATTACCAATAGCTCTGCTTTGCACTGGTCAAATTGCGTATCAGGTACTGTAGCTTCTGTTTTGGGAAGAGATTTGTAAATTGCTGCATGGAGAAGACAATCAAATGTCAGGAGCAAATGTGCTCGTTGAGTCAAATGCTTTGCCATGTCTGGATTGTTTCCTTCCCTACTTTGTTGCTTCGCCTCATAATGCCAACTCAGGAAAAAAAAAATACAGTTTCATGTAATAAAAGTTCCACCTAATCCAGTTCAATTTAATATTTAAATTTGTCTTAGAGTATCTCCTCTTGCCCATCTCAGGGAGAAGAATTAGTAAAAACAGATGATAACACTGTTGAATTTGAAAATATTTGCCTAATTAACAGACATTTATGGCATTTATTTCTACTGCATGGGGCTAATTTGGCTAAAGCTAAATTGTCAATGTTAGATTCTTATAGCAAAAGATAATTGCTGTGGTCTTTGAGTTTCTAGAATTGGGTCTGAATTGGAGGCATTAATGTAAACTAAGATATTTTAACATAGATTTGGATTTATATAATATGTATACATATAGGAAATTATATAGAGGTATGCATGAGTTTATATATATGTCCATTGGTATATTTATATTTCTTAACAAAGTGTGGTGAGAACAACTAGAAACAATGACATCCATGTAGGAATGAGTATAATTGGCACCCAAATCTTGGTTTCTAAATACCATTCTCCACAAAACAAACAAACAAACAAAGAAACAAACAAAAAACAGATCTACTTGGAGAGATGGCTTATCCCTAGGCTTAGGTTGGAAAAGCACAAAATGGATCTAGAATCCCTTGTGCCTAAAAGTAAAACAATTCAGAACGAATAATTAGACCATATCCAAAGAGCATGGGGGCTCCATGAAAGAGGTCTATGTGATCACGTCTAAGGCAAGTTGAGCACAAAATAAATAATGATCATAATGGATTGTTAAATTTTGAATTAAAAAAATGGAATCTCTCAGTATATATGGATAAGAAGATTAAATGGATTAATAAATAGATGGCAGAGAGGAAAAAGCTCTCTCCTGTAGAATATCAACTAATAAATAGGGAAGAAATAATCAGATTAAAATCACGATTTGACAATCATCAGAAAAATCTCAGATTGAGGCAAGAAGCATCAATGATGCTAAAACTGCTTGGTGCGAGTTGGATCAGGATCAAATAATTTTATAATTTTAAAACATTTCCCCACAAAATACATATTAAATCACTATTTAATAAGTTAACTTTGTTATTCATATATCCTTCGCTGTGGAGAAATTGGGCAAACATCATGGTGACCAAGTGATAAACCCTAATCTTCTGGGACAAACCAATCCTGTGTCCCTCTTGACATGGTATATTGTGTACAGCACATCATGACTTTCATGGGTTTTTGGGACCGAAGGGCATAACCTGTGAGGAACTGTCACAGAAAACCACGCAGATGGATAGTCTTCAAAACAACTGGCCTGTCCTCTTCAAAAAATTCTGACTTCTAAAAACAAGAAAGACAGAAGAATTGTTCTAAGTGGTGGAGATGAAAGAAGATATCTGTAGAAAGCACATGATCCTGGATTGTATTCTGAACCTAGTTGTGGAATTTTGGGGTCAGTTAGTGAAATAAAATTGGGTTCTATGGATTAGATGGTAGTATTGGATCGGGTTAATGTACCTGAGGTAAAAGTTGAGCCCTGGTTGTATGAAAGAATGTCCTTGTTTTTAGACAAAAAATACTAAGGCGGTAAATGGTAAGCGATAGCATGTCTGCAAGTCGTCTGTGAGTTTTAGGACCGCTTTCTGTACTATTTCGACAGGTTTTCTGAAAATTTAAAATCCTTTGAAAATAAGAAGTCAAAAGAGAGAGATACAATGTTTCTGGTTGGGAAATTGTTGACATCGGGAAGGAGCAACTCCCGATTAATTTTGTGTTAATTTTGTAGCTTTTTTTTTTCCTTCAGTAGTAATTATACAGAGTATTTTCATTTAGACAACAATATCAGATCCCTGTGGAGTTCAGTTAGCACCTGTAAAAATTTCCTAATGTTGCTTATTAAGAATATCTGTAACTAAAAGGCCTAGATTTCAGTATTTATTGACTAATACAAACTACAGAATATCCAGAGTAGAGCTTTTGTTTTGCTGGGAATCCCAAAGCTGTGAACAACAGGGAGCATATATAAACTTTCAATATGTCTCATTCACATCAAACCTATGAAGGCTTTCCTAAGAATGATTTCCTACGTGAGAGTACCCTTATTGTGGAAATCTGAATTCAAGGTACCTGGAGCCTCGCCCATGTCAATCACTTTACTTACAGCATTATGAGTGTGAGATTTGTATTATCAATATCCCCTATCTGTGGTATTCTCTAACAGGATGGTTCCTTCCTTAATTTAACTCTTTCATCTCCTATTGTCTTAAATTAGTTAAAATCATCTGGCGCTTCCTATGTTCTCCATGAATTTACTGGGTTCACTTTCTATTTTCTACATTATGTAGGATACAGTTTTGCCGTTCGTTCAGCCAAATGCATAATGAGGTTGCCTGTATCTACAGCTTCAAAGAACAGGGCTTGCAGACAGTTTCCTAGGAGCACTGGGGCTTCTCTCTTTTCCCAAACAAAAAGCCAGAGCCCCATACTTTACTGAGGCACCCAAATTCCAGAGACCCAATTTGATTTCAGTGATCTATTGCTGCAATGCAACTATCTCGGATATCAGTGTCTTACAATTAAAATATTCTATCCTGTATCACAAATATATGGGCCAAAAATGGGCCAGGATGAAGAGAGCAATTTCTCTGCCCTGTGTATTGTCAGGAAAGGGTGATTTGGTAGCATGCAGCTGGTGGAGGGCTTGCAGGCTCCAAGGTGGCGTCAGTCATAAACCTAATTCATACCTGCTTGGAAATGCAGGTGCCTGGGCTCAGCTGGGCCACCCTCCCTTTCCACGTATCTCATCACTAAAGTTGGTGGACAGCTTACACGGCAGCTCTGGGATCTGAATGTTTTCAGGGAGAGAGAGGAATCTACTACTGTCTTAGTATAAGAGCCCAGAAAACAAAACAGTGCTTTCACTAACTGCATTCCATTGGTCAAAGCAGCATAGTCTGCCCAGATCATAGGGTCACCTCACCATTATATGAAGGTCAGAGAATCTTTGGTCATCATTAACCTTCTAAAAGAGATCAGAGATTTTATAGTTATGCTTTAATATAAATGATGCTGTATTTACAGATTATTTAATCATGACTAACCAACTAATAAGGATGAGACAAATGTAGATTTTTATAATTAACCACACTAGCAACATAAATATTTCCTCTAGATGATATAAGTAACTACTACAATTCCCCAGAAACAACTCTTCAGCTAGGACCAAAGGACCAGAACAGTGCCATCACAAATAAAGATAGGTGAATGACCAACAATCACATTAAAAAAGGGCTCAACATCATCTTCAGAGAAATAAAGATTGAAATAACAAGGAGATACCATTTCACAACACCTAGAATTGCTAGAATGAAAAGTCTGACCACATCTAAAACTCATGTAGCTTTGTGTCAACTGTATTTCAGTTAAAAAACAAAACAAAACAAAACAAAACAAAAAACTGACATCAGAAGTTCATGAGGGGGTGTATCTACTTAAATTCCTGGATTTGGGGGGTGCCTGGGTGGCTCTGCAATTAAAAGTCTGCCTTTGGCTCAGGTCATGACCCCAGGGTCCTGGGATCCAGACCCTCACTGGGCTCCCCATGCTGCAGAAAGCCTGCTTCTCCCTCTCCCACTCTTCCCTGCATGAGTTCCCTTTCTCTCTTATCACTCTCTGTCAAATAAATAAAAATAACTTAAAAAAAGATTCCTCGATTATTAGTGGAAGTATACAAATTTTTCACCTGCTTTTAGAAACTTTTTGTCATTTTGTTATAAAATTAAGTTTATGTCTACTTTATGATCCAGCAGTCTGACCACTAGGCATCTGAGAGCAATGAGTATATATGTCTCCAAAAACTTGTACATATTTATCCAGCTTCAAAATCTACTTGCACAAGCATTTGTTTTATCGTTGCTATGTATATATTGGCATACCCATCAATTTGAGAAAATAAAATTTAGAAATATTTTTGTTTCTTTGTTTGTATTAAGATTTTATTTATTTATGTGACAGACAGAGATCATAAGGCAGAGAGGCAGGCAGAGAGAGAGAGAGAGGGAAGCAGGCTCCCCCCTGAGAAGAGAGGCCCCCATGCAGGGTTTGATTCCAGGACCCCAGGATCATGACCTAAGCCAAAGGCAGAGACTTTAACCCCCTGAGCCACCCAGGCGCCCCAGATTCAGAGATATTTGTATATTTAAATACTATCCAAAATGAAAGCAGACTGAACTAAAAGTGATGAATCATAATAAAATCTTCTTGAGTGAAAAAATCTAGATACAAAAGAAAACATACTGCATTATCCAGTTTTTAGGGAAAAAAACACAAATAGATATAACCTAGAGTAATAGAAATCAAAATGTTGTTTGCTTCCGGGGAAGAGAGGGTTGACCAGAAGAAGGCAGAGGGGAGTTTTTGGTGTTCTTACGTTGATCCTTTCTTCTACTTCAGATGCTCTTGTCCCAGAGTTCTGACTTATTCCTTCAAATAGTTCACCAGCATTATCTCCTTATCTGTGTCTGGCTTATTCCGTTTATCATAAAGGCCTCCAGGCTCACCCCTGTTGTAACAAATGGTAGGATTTCTTTTTTTAATGACTGAATAAGATCTCATTGTATATATATAACCATAATTTTTTTATCCATTTATCCATCAATGAACACTTTGTTTCTGAATCTTGGGTGCCTCACTGCCCTTGGGAGAGCAAATATCTCAAGATCCTGATTTTCTTTCCTCTGGGTATACACCCAGAAGTGGGATTATTGGATCATACATAGTACTATATCTTGAGGAAACTTCACATTGTTTTGCATAATGGCTGTACCACCACCAGAGCACACCACCAGAGACTCCCTTTGCTCCACATCTTCACCAACACATGTTATCTGTTGTCTTTTTGATGATAACCATCCTGACAGGTGTGAGTTGAAATCTCATCGTGGTTCTGATTTGCACTTTCTTGTTCATTCTTTACTTGATCAAGGCTCTAATGGCTTCATCCTAGAACTCTTATGGCTTCAGATGTCTCATTCCTCAAAACTTCCCACCTACCCCTGTCTTTGAACTCCTGTACCTTCCTCTCCAGATGTAACTGTTTTAATTGGTTCTCAAAATATTTATGAACTATAGGCAGTGATGATATTATGTCAGTTGTGGGGAAAATAAAACTCAAAACACCTAGAATAATAGAATCTTCAACTAGAAAATGCTAATGCCTAAGAATGAAACCCTACTTATACATTCATAATGCAGTGTCCAAAGCATGACCAAAAAGAAACTCCTTGCTTTGTTTCAATTAATTTATTGCTAATGTATTTTGATACATATTACCTTAGTTGATCTTAAGTTAAAAATAAGCAATTCTTGCTGTTATAACAACACCAAGTAGTTTATTTTCCCTAAAATTTATTTCCTTTCACTCTGTACAGGTGCACAAAGACTTTCTACTACTACTACTACTACTACTACTACACACACACACACACACACACACACACACATTCCATTTTGTATTTGTTTGGGGGAGAATTCTGCTAGCTTTATAGAAGTTTTTCCAATGGATTCAAACTGATTTAGAAGACATTTACTTTAAAACCAATAGGCAGTGTCTATATTACAATATCTGTGGTTTTTAAATTTTTTTGTTTTTTGTTTTTTGCATTCCTATCCCTCTGAGTTCATGCTCATCAATCATACTAGGAAGCTGACTTATATTCTCCACACTTCACCACTAACTAAATTAGAGAGCTGAAAAACTTACTCAAAGTTTAAAATGTGATAAACGTAATCAAATTTCTCTAGTCAAATTCTAACAGTGGTGAATAGATGACACTAATTACCTTTTCTTATTATGCTACAAATGTGGTTTACTCCATCTTTATTCATGAAGAAATATCATGCGTCCCACTAAAGGGACTGCAGCAAGATGTAATATTGGCTTATTTGTTTCCTTAGTCTTACTTCTTTCTTTTACCAGCATCTGAGAGCTGCAATTTTAAGGTGCAATATATTTATATGCAATATATTTATATATATATATATTTATATATATAAATATATATAAATATTTATATATATATTTTTTTTGCCCACTTTGGAAGATAATTGTTACTCACTGCAAAGATTCATAATTCCACATAAACAAATGCTTTTAAAACTCCAGTAAAATGATGGAATTTTATTTGATGAAGCTCATTTTTGTTTTGTAGGGAGCAAGATTATTTCAAATCAGTTAGCTTAGAAAACAAGTGGGGCATGTGCAAGGAAAATGCATCAAGATGGGATAAATTGTACCATTCTTTCCGGAAAGAATACAAATATACTACTTTTCAAACATGTCCATTTTTACATGGGGAACTTTATCTGTAATTCACCTTGAAATTTTTTTATGAGAAATAACTGGTCGAACTCACTTACATGCTCTTTGGCTTAAATAATTCTCATGTGTATTTCCAGTGGTCAATATAGAGAGAGTTGCAAAGGCTCGTCACTGAATGATTGCACACTCATCCCCCACATCAAGTGGTGCAGAAAGGAAATTTATGCAGACACTTGATTTTATCAGACAGCCAAACTCTGCTTTGTCTTTTTGCATGCAAGGTGAGAACACCTGAGTCTCTCCTTGTGAGTCTCTGATACTTACTTTAAGATATTAAAACAATAAACAGAATAACAGATATACAATAAAGTATTGATTAATTTTAGAATCTTGGAACCTTGGAATTTCGAACATGTCAATACAAGGTTCATCTACTGTTTGATGAAGAAGGTTTAGACACAAAGAGAAATTAGAAGTTGTTAACTTAGACCTAGAAGTTGAATTTGATGAGTGTGGTTTCTGATTCCCCCAGAAAAAATTCATATGGAGATATAAGATAAGGAACAAAAATAAAATAAAGCTTGCAAAATAACTTGCAGGACAGAAGAAGCTGGTACACAGGACACTCACCGTGCCTCATGTTCCAGCTTCTTAACAGCACATCCTTTCAGGGTTCCTGGGTGGCTCAGTTGGTTAAGTGTCTGCCTTCAGTTCACGTAATGATCTTAGGGTGCTGGAATCAAGCCCCACGTAGGGCTCCCTGCTCTCCCTTTCTCTCTGCAGCAAGCCCTGCTTACGCTCTTTTTCTCTGTCTCTCCTTCTCTCAAATAAATAAATAAAAATCTAAAAGAAAAACCACTATACTTCCTCTCAGTTTTAAAATGACAGATAATGCAATTACAAAATGAGTAGAGAACCTGAATAAACATTTCTCCAAAGAAGATATACAGATGACAAACAGACACATGAAAAGCTGTCCAACATCACTCATCTCTGAGAAATGGAAATCCAAACAACAATGAAATATCACCTCACACCTGTCAGAATGGCTAACGTCTAAAAAAACAAAAAATAACAAGTGTTGGTGAGAATGTGGAGAGATGGGAACATTCGTGGACTACCGCTGGCAATGCAAACTGGCATAGCCACTAAAGATATAGGTGTTTATAGCACCATATTTACATTATCTAAGACATGGATGTAGCCCAAGTACCACTGATAGATGAATGGATAAAAAAGATGTGGTATATTTACCACGGAATGTGACTCAGCTATGAAAAGAAGAGAATGCTCTCTTGACATTTACATGGATGGACCTAGAGGTTATCATGCTCAGTGAAATAAGCCAGGCAGAGAAAGACAAATACCATATGATTTCACATATATGTGGAATCTAAAAAGTAAAACAAGTGAACAAAGAAATGAACAAACGTAAAACAAAGGTAAAAACATACGGTGTATGTTACACAAACATAAAACCTCCGCCTGAGGTTGCCGGAGAACAGGTAGCCGGCAGGATGGGTGAAAGGGATAAATGGATCGTGAGGTAGAAACTTCCAGCTATAAAATAAATGAGTCCCGAGAAGAAAAGCACATTTTTGTACTGGGAATATAGTCAGTGATATTCTAATAATGCTGTTTGTGATAGAGGGTGACTGCACTTACTGTGGTAAGCGCTGGGTGATGTATGGAATATGCCGGACATCTAAAACTAGTACAACATTGTATGTTAGTTGTACCCTGATTTAAAAAGGAAAAAAAAAAAAAAGGTGACCTGGTTCAGATGCCAAGTTAGGTGGGCGCGCTATGTATGGCAATTATAATGGATTTATATTTTATCTTCAAAGTAAATAAAGCCTTAGTAGGGTTTTAAATAGGGAAGTTACTTCATGTAATTCATGTTGTAAAGCCACATGACCTTGGGTGAGTTACTGATTGCAGGGAACAAAGACCACAATGAGGTCAAGCGTGGCTCAAACAGAGGGAAAGGGGGAAGGTGGTGTGGGATTAAGTCAGACTCCAGGTTGGTCATTCCTCCTGAGATCTCGTTGTGTGCAGATTAACTGTGGTGCTACCACGGTGGAAGCAGGGAGAGTGGTTGTTGCTGATTGTGACATTCCGACAGGAAGCAACGGGCTAACAGTGGAAGACACGGATGGGTTTGTCCCAGCTGCTGGACGGGGTAGACCAGATGGACTAATGGATTCAGCGAAGCCTGTGAGGACAGCGGCCGCAAGGGTAACTTGTGGATTCACACGTTAAGTAAAGAGATGGGGGTTATTTAGGTAATGGGATAGGAATGTATATTATGTGGAGGGAAAAATGTTTTCTGCTTGTAAATCTTAAGTTCGGTAAGTCTTAGAATATCCAAATCAGAATGATAAATTATATGTGGAAGCTTGGCGACCATAGGACATTGATGTGATGATCTAAGTTGGGGATTATTAGAATATAGGGGATATTTAAATTAAATGATTATTTGCCCCTAAATTGATATGAAATAAATTTTGAAAAAAAAATACACTGTAGATACACTTTCTGATGGTAAACAAATTTTGCAACCCCTGCGTTTTTTTAAATGTGAATTAATGGAAGAGTTTAGAATTCTTGGGCTGTGTTTCAATTTTTTTTTTTTTTCAAAATTCTTTTAGTAGATATTGTTCTGTTGTCTTCTGGGAACTGTGTTGCTGAGGAAGGGCTAGACTAGCCTGGTTTTGTCTGGAAGGTGATGTGTTAATTCTCCTTTGAAATTAATTGGTCAATTTTTTTTCTTTATTGTAAGAGTTCTAAAACCTAATCAAGATATGCTTTATAGGTGATTAAATGTAAATAACTCAAGTGATATTTTGTGTATGATTTCAACCTACAGTTACAGGTCTTTCTGAATTCAAGAAGGCTTCCTGTTTTTTTCTGTACGTTTTCATTAGTGCAATATACTCACTTGGACTATGGACTATGAAAAATTCACATTCTATAAAATGGCTCTTTAGCATTGATAATTGTATAGGTTTTTTCTTCAATTTAGTTAATTTTGTCCTTTCCTTTGCATTTTGGGAAAGTTTACCTTGAAACCAAGTCTCCATGTCAGTGACTTGGTTATGGTATGTTTTATATTCTTTACTGATTTTAATTTTTTTAGTATTTTCACATCATTACTTACACCCTTTTACTAGCTCTTCAAGCTCTTATATTTTTGAAGTTCATCCCATTTTCCTCTATATTCTGTAAACATTTGTTTCTTAAAATATATGCCTTCTTTGATTTTCTTCAGAAAAAAGGTTTTTTAAACAATTTTCTCATTTAATAGAATAAGCATCGTTCAAAGGAATGTTTTTCATCTCTTTTACATGTTTTCTCTCATTAACTGATGCATTTGTGTAAAATTTTTAAGTTTAACAACTATATTTTTAAAATACTTCATACTAATCTATCTTTGCTTTAAAAGATTTTGACCTATCTCTCTTAGTTACCTTCTTAGGCTGATAAAGCATCTGAAACTTGGTTGGATGATAGACTATATTATCTATTGAGTATACAGAGTATATAATGTACTTTTTTTCATTAGAAGGGGTTGGAATTATCATAAAACTTCATCACCACAGTATTTCCCTAAATACGTCAAACACATCAAAATTATAATTGGCAACTTTTATGTACATCTTATAAATTTAAGAAAGGCTCCTCATGTTTAGATTTTTATTCTCACTAGTTGAAAAGTTTGTTGAAAAATTAAAGTAGGTGGGGCGCCTGGGTGGCTCAGTGGTTTAGGCCTCTGCCTTCAGCTCGGGTCATGATCTCGGGGTCCTGGGATCGAGCCCCACATCGGGCTCTCTGCTCAGCGGGGAGCCTGCTTCCCCCTCTCTCTCTGCCTGCCTCTCTGCCTACTTGTGATCTCTCTCTGTCTATCAAATAAATAAATAAATAAAAAATTAAAGTAGGAGTAATCTCATGGCTATTGGGTTCTTAGCTTGATGGAACCACATGACCTGTCTGCCTTTACCAGGGCAACACTATGACCCTGATTGCCTCAAAACCAGTCTCAACCCTAATGAGATGTGCGACAGAATTAAGCACCTTCAGAGAGTGTGCAAGACACCTTCACATTTAACTCATTTTGCTGGAGAAAGTCTACCATTCGGGTTCTACACATTTCTTCCTTGCCTTCCTGGACTCCTGTCTGACTTCTACTTGTAAATTAAGGAGGTTGAATTTTTACCAAAAATAAACTCTTAGTTTCCACTGAATTGTACACGGCTCTCTGGAAAATTTGTCTCCTGGTTTCCTCTTTGTAGTACTTTTTCCTTTTTGGATTTTATCTTTTTTCTGTTGTGTGAGATTGAGACCATTCCATTTCATTGAGATTTGCTCCACTACACATATGTTAGTGGGGTTCAGTTTGGTTAGTTTTACAGAGGGTAGAAGTTGTAGTTCTGTATTTTTGCAGTCATTAACAATGATTAAAGAAGAATTAAAGATAAATTGATACCATTATATTTTCAGGAATCTTTACACATTTGTGTCTAAGTCAAGAAAAGTGCTTAAAATCAGACATATGGGTAGTTTTTAAAGTGTGATCGCATTTATGATATTTGCAAATTTCATTTTCTCTTTGTCCGGGTGATTCTATCTATTAAGCTCATTGTCCATGAAAAGGGTATGTCTATTGTTTTTCTTTCCTGTGTTTTTCTATGAATAAACACTATTAAATGGAGCAAAGTGTATTTACCCAAACATATGGTTGACTAATAAATAACTCCCAACATACTATTTTTTCTATAAAATGAAATTTACTCCAAATAACTCAATATTGTTTAGTCTTTATCACTCAGTGAAAAGTTCTTTCACATTTTTGTCAAATATCATTTTCCTTGCATCTTTATAGATTCTTGCATCTTTAGCATATACTTGGACAGAGCTTCCTTGAATTTGGTAGAGATAGAAAGAGCATTCAGAGAGCCAATGTCATTCAGAGGAGTATCCTGTGTGACTGGCAACACAAAATTACTTTACACACTGCATATGCTATAAACAGAAGGCTTTGTTATGATGCATGGGAGTTGTCCTATCACGGTAATTCATTCAAGAGATGGTTAGAGCAAGAGACCAGGCTTTGGCTATAGGGATGGTGGGAAGATAGGTGAGAAGTACTTGAGACCAATTCAACTGACAGGTGGTATGAGGGTCTGTGACGATTAATTTCTTTGTGTTGGGTTAGGGGAGATGGAAATGGTATTAAAGAGGATAAAGGGGGAAAATATGTTGCAAGGATGGTGTGAAGAAGATGCGAGATGTCGGAACAGTGGACTTATCTGGGGACATAGGAAATTTTCTATGTTAGAAAGACACCAAATATCCCCATTGAGGATTTGCACAGCATATAAATACTATTCATTGATTTCTTTAGATCAGCTCTTCCATTATTTTCTATAATCTTTTTAATGATTTTATTTGTTTATTTATTTTTTTAGAGAGAGAGAAAGTGAGAGCAAAAGCATGAGTTGGGGGAAGGGCAGAGAGAAAGAGATCTCTCTCGAGCAGACTCTTTGCTGAGCAGGAGCCCACCTCTGGCTCAATCTGGGGACGCTGAAATCATGACTTAAGCTGAAAGCAAGAGAAAAGTAGGTTTGCAAATATCATAAATGCAATTATGCTTTAAAACAACTCATCTGTCTGATTTTAAACACTTTTCTTAACTTAGACACAAATACTTAAAAGTTCATCAAAATATAAAGGTATCAATTTATCTTTAATTCTTCTTTATTAAAAAATCATTTTTCTTATGCAAATGAGGAAAATAGACACCACTGGTTTTGAGTCTAAAACAGAGATCCTCATAGAAGTGTCTTTTATAATGACATCTAGCCTTGAGCAGGTAGGGAACAAAACCCACTTAGGAGCAAAGTATACTTTAATGAGCTGTGAATACTTCTCAAGGCCATCTTTAAACACTTGTACTTCATTGCAAGACAGAGAAACAGTAATTAATAAAAGAGTCTCTCTAGAAAAGAAATTAGTCAGAAATAATTTTTTGTTAAAATTACTGGCACTGAGGACATCTAGTGTGACAGGAACTGGCCGACTCCATCTGCTGCTAGTCTCAGTCTCTGTTCCCAGGACACTGTTCAGAGATTGTCATGCTCCTTCCATTCAAGTAAAAAAGCAATAATCAACAACCCCGTCGAGTAAATGGAAGTGTGAATAGCATTCAGTATGCATGCATAACTGGGGAAAATCATTCTGTGCACCTGGTCTTTTTTTTCTTTTTTTGTATTTGAGAATTAACATCTAAGGCTTGTAAAGACAGTGCATTCTCCCAGTCATGGCTACATTGGATTTCAATTGCTCTTTTTTTTTTTTAATCTCATTCGAAGTGGGAAAATGTGTCCATACTTAAAGACTATCTATTGTATTAATTTAGTCAACACTGACAGTAAAATCCTATTGCCTTTATTAATGAATCATTGCTTATAGCTCATGATACCATTTAAAGTGACACTTTATATAATTTGCCTTAAGCGATAAGAACAATATAAAGTATAGTGCTTCAGTGTGTTCTGACTTGGTTTAAAACTGATTTTCTATTTATTTATAATTTTTAAGGGTCTTTTTTTTTTTTTTTTTTGTCAGAGAGAAAGAGAGAGCACAAGCAGGGGAAGCAGCAGGCAGAGGGAGACGCAGGACCCCCACTGAGCAGGGCCTGATGCGGGGCTCTATCCTAGGACCCTGGGATTATGACCTGAGCTGAGCCAAAGGCCAATGCTTAACCAACTGAGCCACCCAGGTATCCATTGAAATCTGTTTTCTGTTGAAGAACAGTTGATCCTTCTAATGTGATCTGAAATCTATTCTCTTTTCCACATTACACCCTACTGAAATGTTCTTCCAACGTGTCTCAAATACAAAAGAAGGAACAGAACATTAAATATGGTTACGTGACTAAATTGAGTCCAGAAAGAATTTGAAGAGTTTCCAAAAGCTGAAAAGCCTGCAAAGACCTTACCATAAGCTCTCCAATACATACAAATTAGTTGTAAGAAGGGAAAAAACAAACAAACATGGTATCCAAAGATTTGTATTTTACCAAAGAAAGTCAATGATTAGGTGAACATCTTTTGTAATTCTTACTCCTAAATGTGTTCAAAGTAATTGGTGTTGTAGAAATTAATAAAATTAGAGGTTCTAGAAAGAAGTGAGTTTCAATTTTCAAGATCTATTTTGATGTTGACCTTCTGTTTGACCTTCCCGTGTGGGTGTTTGGTAGAGGTAGTATAGCACTGTGGACATCAGCACTGTGTTGTAAAGTGATGAAATCATCAGCAGAGCAATGCATTACTCATTTTTTTTGCCACTCAAAATATTTTACCTGAGAATGCGCTTTGTTTGCTCATAAGGAATTTAAGTTGAATAAGACAAGAAGTGAGGAAAGTAGTGGCATAGGTGGTCTGCTGTCACCGGCATGGCTCAACACTGATTACAGTCGGCACATGTACAAGTAAGTGGAGAGTGAATGCACCCCTACATGAGCTGGAGCTGGAATGGATGAGGACTTGTCTGAAGGGTTAAAGGTTGGATGTGGAGTTCAGAAAACCTAGACCGTTCAGTGGGTGGAAGACCATCAACTAACAGAGAACTCTCATGGGAGGGGCTGTTGCTACTCAAGTCACCCAGGTCTTATTTTCTACTTACTAAGAATTTTGAACTGTTTTCTGCATTGGCGATTTTGTACTTTATCAGTCCTTTCCCCTGGAGGTTTTCCTCATGTACTCTTGTTGATTGGCTCAAATACCACGTCCCTGGAGAAGAATTCCTGACCACCCTTCTCCGTGTACTGTCCTACAATTATTCTCAACCATCATGCTTGCCTTGCTCTGTATTTGCTTGTATCCATGGGATTTGATGGTCTAGAACATAAGTTCCATGAAGGCAGAAAGGTTGTCCTTCTTAATGAGTACTCAATCCCTAGCTCTCAGCTAGTCTCAAATTCTTAAGAAACTATTGATTGAAAAACGCAAACTGAATACTTTTTAATTAAGAATGGATCACAACCGAGTACCTTTGAAATAAATGTGCAGGTAGGTACTAAAGGAAATGGAGTTAAAGGAAGATAATTGAAGAGAATTACAAAATATAAGCAGATTGAGATTAATGAAAAAAAAATAGAATTCTTTCAAACAACTTATCTCCATCAACACTCCATATCCAGATGGTTTTATGGGTGAATTTTTATAAATTTAGTGGAATAAATAACTCTCATACTATTTACTTTTCAGCAGCACAGAGAGAAAAGATAGCTTCTCAATATATTTACAAAACAGTGCTATGCTGACAAGGATGTCACATAGAGATTATTTTACTTATAAATATTGATTCAAAGTCATAAATAAAACATTAACACATAGAACCAAATAAAATATCACATGAATAATACACCCAAACAAACAGGATTTATTTTGGCAAGGTAGGAATTATTCAGAACCAGGAAATTAACTAAATATATTTCACAACATTAACTAGTCAAAATAAGAAAAGTACAAAAATATTTACTGACGCAGAAAAGGCATCCTTGATGCCATAGTCTATCAAAATGTGAAAAGAGGAAGACTCTCTTAACACGATGAAAAATGTAGACCAAACCGCAAAATGCTTAAAGGTAAGACATGTTGAGCACTCTATTTAATAAACAGGAGGAAGATGAAGCTTTCCTTTTTTTTTTTTTTTTTTTAATTTAATGGTGTCCAGAGATGCCTGGGTGGCTCAGTCAGTTAAGTGACTACCTTCAGCTTAAGTCATGATCTCAGAGTCCTAGCATCAAGCCCTGGGTGGGACTCCCTGATCAGCAGGGAGTCTGCTTCTCCCTCTTCCTCTCCTCTGTGCTCTTTCTCTCTCTCAAATAAATAAATAAAACCTTAAAAAAAATTTAATTATGTTCTGAAGTTTCTCACCAATTCAAAGAAACAGATAAATAATATAAAAAGTATAGATTCTAAAATAATGAAAAATAATAATAATGTAAACATGAAATAATTCAGTAAGTAGTCACTTACAAAATAATCTAAAACAATTGCTTCTTCATATATAACAAAAATTAGAAAAATTTAAAAATTAGGAAAATTCCATCTGTAATAATAAATACAATATGAAGGAAAATAAACTTAGCTCAATATATATAATCATCTGAAAATGTGCAGAGGACTGAAAGAATTGAATAAATTGACAAATATAATTTTGTTTAAATGATGGCACATAATTGTATATCAATGCAAGCTACATCATTAAAAATTATTAAAACTTATCTTATAAAATTATTATTATTATTTTTTAAGATTTTATTTATTTATTTGACAGAGAGAGATCACAAGTAGGCAGAGAGGCAGGCAGAGAAAGAGGAGGAAGCAGGCTCCCTGCTGAGCAGAGAGCTCAATGCGGGACTCAATCCCGGGACCCTGAGATCATGACCTGAGCCGAAGGCAGTGGCTTAACACACTGAGCCACCCAGGCGCCCCTATAAAATTATTTTTAAAAGTTCCAATAATGCATACAAAGGAGCAATATCATGCAGATTAATGATATATATATAAATAGCAAAATAGCATATTTAAAATTATCCAAATTTTGTATCTCACGGTAGTTCAGTTTTATATCAGTAGAAAAATTAAAACAGTGCAGGAACTATCAGCCCATGTTTAGTCATTACCACAAAATAAACTCAAACTAGCAATGATTGTTAAAGTGTGATAAGGCATTATAAACACATTAGAGGAATGTATGAGGATATGCACACGTAAATTTGAGTTGAGGAAAGCGTCTTTATAGTAATTATTCAGCATATATAACATTTCAATATTTCAAATAATATTGATAACTTAAATTTTAAATATTTGTCTGATTTACAGCACAAATTTAGAATATCAGATTTGTTTTTGTTTTTTGGTTTTTGGTTTTTGGTTTTGTTTTTTTTTAAAGATTTTATTTATTTATTTATTTGACAGACAGAGATCACAAGTAGGCAGAGAGGCAGGCAGAGAGAGAGGAGGAAGCAGGCTCCCCGCTGAGCAGAGAGCCCGATGTGGGGCTCCATCCCAGGACCCTGAGATCATGACCTGAGCCGAAGGCAGAGGCTTTAACCCACTGAGCCACCCAGGCGCCCCAGATTTGTTTTTGTTTTGAGTTCCAACTACATATTTGAAATTGTTTAATAAATATTTTCAATAATTTAATAATTATTTTTCCACAAGGATTATTTTTCCCATGTTGAAAATATATGACTAGGAGCGCCTGAGTGGCTCAGTGAATTAAAGCCTCTGCCTTCGGCTCAGGTCATGATCTCAGGGTCCTGGGATGGAGCCCCACATCGGGCTCTCTGCTCAGCAGGGAGCCTGCTTCCTCCTCTCTCTCTGCCTGCCTCTCTGCCTACTTGTGATCTCTCTCTCTCTCTGTCAAATAAATAAATAAAATCTTAAAAAAAAAAAGAAAATGTATTACTTTTTTTTAAAGATATTATTTATTTATTTGACAGAGATCGCAAGTAGGCAGGGAGGCAGGCTGAGAGAGAGGGGGAAGCAGGCTCCCCGCTGACCAGAGAGCCCAATGA
>NC_081564.1:85602744-85705934 GCF_022355385.1 Mustela nigripes | reverse complement strand
GGCTCCATCCCAGGACCCTGAGATCATGACCTGAGCCGAAGGCAGAGGCTTAACCCACTGAGCCACCCAGGTTCCCCGGACTAGTTTTCATTAATGGATGCAATGCACTCAAAACTCTTATGTTTTGACTTTGAGTCATCCTGAATGTAGAACTTTAAACTTATTGTATGAAAATTTAACGTAGATGTCTAATGATTATACGTTGATTGTATCTCATATTTTTCTAAAAAATCCTTATTTGTGTTGAGTATAATAATTTTTGCACTGGATGGTTTATTCTCTTTTCTTTCTGTTTTACTTATTTTTACCATTGAATTATGTATGGGGTATATTATAAATACTCAGCAGTAAAAAGCATGTAAAATAACCACCATATAAATACATGATTACATGAAGAAGTTAATTTTGAATTTGAACTCTCATGCTGTTCCTAAACATGAAAGATAATTTTGATTTAATATTAAAATAACCAATTAAGTGCATTCTATGACAGCTGCTTTGCATAAGAGAGCTCATGTGATCTTCATTCACAAAAGTGGTTTGGAGTAAGCATTAGCATTATGTTTTATACGTTTCACAGGACAGAGGTTTTAAAGCTCCTGAACAATGTGGTTAAACCATGGAGCCGGGCTTTGAGATTAGGTGCATCTGACCCTACGTACAAGGTTTCTTAATGGCACATGTTGTTCATCATGTGGAGAAATGGCTGTGATTACCTTATCACTTCATCTTGGGAGAAACATAAGAATAAATATGTGTAAACTCTTACTCAGACAAAAGCTGAACTGATGTTTATTGGATTAATAACGGGGAATTTCAAGCGTTTTTCAAGAGGATGATCTAATCATTTTCTCAGCTCTCTTTCAACAGAGAGATGTTAGATGAAAGGCAAGATACTAACAAACACTAAATACAAACAAGACTATATTCTCCAAATGCTTTCATTAGCAGTACAAAAGTAAGAAAAAAATGCAAACTGTATGTTAAAATCTTTCAAAAGAATACCCCCAAAAAATGACACAGTAAAATGTGATAGAGTTTTACATGTACTGGAATTCAATGAAAGAATATATGTTTTTAAATGTGGAGAGCGATTTACTTACATAATATGTACAAAAAGTGTGAGGCTGAATTTTAGGGTCAAACAGATAGGGATTGGGGTCGAGCTCAACCACTTGCCATCTTTCAACTTTGTGAAAGTTACTAGTCAATGTTCTTTCTTTAAAATAAAAACAAAGAAACAATAAAAAAATTATCTGAATTCCTGATATACTCAGTGTCATAGGTTATTACATTATTGTTTCTAATTCTTTACTTCCCTGCCATGCAACCTGGTTGTACTTACAACTCAAGTGGAGGTTGGACATGTGATTTTCTCAGACAAATGTATTCCTAAGAGATAGTGCATGGACAAAAGAGTGGTTTAAATATGTCAGTGTTGAGGCGCCTGGGTGACTCACTGGATTAAAGCCTCTGCCTTTGGCTCAGGTTATGGTCCCAGGGTCCTGGGATGGAGCCTCGCATTGGAAGCAGGGAGCCTGCTTCCCCCTCTCTCTCAGCCTGCCTCCCTGCCTAGTTGTGATCGCTATCAAATAAATAAATAAAATCTTAAAAAAAAAAATGTTTGAGCTATTTTGCTTGCCCTGTCAGACTTCTACTAGCCTCTCTGAAAAGAACATGACCTAAAGACCCGCAGAGTCATTGTTTGATGTAAAAGAACGCAGGAAGAAGAGCCGTGACCCCAGTAGAGAGCGACGGGCAAGCCCAGCCAAACTGAGACCAAGTCAGCCAAACTCCAGCCAATGGCAGGCCTGTGAGTGAAAAAAAAAAAGTTTGTGAAATAAGGCACTAAGATTTTGAAGTTGTTACACAGTGAGAAATGACTAGTACATCTACTCTTGACGTTTTGTTAACTCTTTTGGTTTTTTTTTTTGACTCTTCCTTCACATATCTCACGAGGTCTGTGTCCATGGAAATATACAAATGCAAACATATTCAAATTCATCATTTTTAATCCTTTTTTAAAAGGATTTTATTTATTTGTTTGAAAGAGAAAAAATATGTGAGCATGTGTGGGGAGGGAGGGGAGTACCAGAATTAGAGGGGGAAGCAGGCTCCCGGTTGAGCAGGGAGCCCAAGTTGGGGTTCGATCCCAGGACCTTGGGACCAGGACCTGAGCCAAAGGCAGACACTTAGTTGACTGAGCCACCCAAGTACTCCTATCACTTATAATCTTATTGTGGACATTTTTTGTCATTGTTCATATTGGTAAATGTATGCTGGGATAGTAAAGGAAATATTTTTTCTTGATTTTTTTTTCTTTTTGTTAAAAGATTTAACATAAGGATTCTGGTAATGTTCATTTCTGGGAGTGCTAGTTCATCATTTATGGGTTGTTTTCACAAAATAGGAGAATTTCAGATGAAATATTGCAGCACAAATTTTTTTATACTTCCACATTAAGTCGCAATTTACATATTACATGAGGGGATAAATTTGTGGTAAAAATGGAAAAGAAAGAAGCAGAAAATGTGGCTCAGACAACCTCTCTCTACAAACAAAGAATTAAGCAGTGTAAGTGAATTTGCTATTAGCTTATTATAGTAACTTGTCACTCTGCTCTTAATGTGTCAGCTTTTTCCTTTACAGAAGTAGATAATAAGGACTTACTTAAGTAACTCTCAGACTTCGTCTAATGGGTGCACTTTCTTTTCTACAGTTATCATTTTCCAGTAACCCCTAATTGATTTCTATCTGTCATTGGAATAAAAACAAGCCAGCAAAAGTATGCCACCCTACATAATATTAACTTTGAAAGTTTTGTTTGAATCTCTTAAAAATATTACCACAGAGAAAATTTTGACATCATCATTTGGGCTCAGGGGTCCAATAAAATAATCCTTTTCTTTCCATATTGAGTTCACAACAAATTGAAAGACTGCCACATAAATCAGATGGATGGGTGAAAAAAAAAAAAAATTCAGCTTTAATTGGTAAACCTGGAAACCAAAATTCTCAGTCCCAACATTATTGAGTTTTTACCCACCTGGGAAAACATCAGATAGATCCCTCCAAGGTAGATCAATGATAGCTTTGAGTTGGAGAGCGGAAGACAAAGTGTATTCTGGGTAAGCATCTGGATTATGAACTGACAGCGAAGGTTTTGAGAAAAGACTCCGCTCGCTGGTTTATTACCTTCTTTTGATTTCACATCTCAGACCAGGTTTTCTTCACAGTGGTAAGGAACAAAAGGAAGACCAGAGTGGGTTTAGAATAAGTGGTTTTAGCCAACTTAATATTGTGGAGAGGAGGTTCTCCTTTAACATGGATGCCTTTGTTTGTATGTTTGTACATGCATTCCCTAAATCAACATCCGAGTCCTTCCTCTATAAGGACCACTTGGCCTTCATCACAAAGATGAACCATACGGTTCCTGCCCTCATAGAACTTCAATTCTGAAGTGGGTTACGAACTGTCAACAAGATATGTGGTGATAAATGCTGTGATTAAGGTCACCTCAGGATGCTGTGGCAGGAAACATTAATTGCATTCAAAATTTGCAGTTCGGTGGAGAATCATGTTCATATGTCAACAGGTAAGAAACATCTGGGCCTGCTCTAATAAATCCAGGAATTTTGATAGAGTTTGATTCTGTGATGTAATATAGGAAAGGTGAAAAATAAATTGAATTATGTCCATAGCTTGCCTTCTATTTCTGGTAAAATATTTAACGTTTTTCCTAAGAACAGTGGTGGTACATTAGCTAATTTTAACTGTGTAAGGAACATTAATAGATTTGTGTGTTTTCTCTCTGAAAAAAAAGAGAGAGAAAAGAATGAAAGGCAGGTGGATTATTTAGCAGACTGCCAAAGCAATTCAAGTAAAAAATCATAAAGGGCCAACTACGGTAGTGTCAGAGGAATGGAAAAGTGGCTAGGTGTAGTTAATAAGTCATCTTTTTATTCCACCCAGCTGTTTTGTTTTGTTATTGTTCATTAAGAAACCATCCTTTGTTGCTTCCCTGTAATATTCTCAGACTGGACTTTCCAATACAGAAATCTGCTCTCTTTGGGACAGGAATGGCCATAAGTTCCCATATTGTTGAATCATTGAAATCAGTCCTGTTGGCAGCTGTAATTGGTCATAAGTGTGGAAATGTACTCTAGCAGGAGCCGTCAGCACCTTTATAACTGACATAAAGTCATTGAAATAGAGGATAAATGGCAATTCATTTGAGACCTGAAAAATAAGGTGAATAAGGAGATTTCTGTTACCAAACATAAGATATAATCTAGGCATATGAGCATACAGGTCAATAGAATAAGAAGGATGGTAACATGTTCTCCATATAGTTGGACTTTAAAAGCATAGCATCAAAAGCAAAACAAAACACTCAATAACATCAACAACCCCTTACACTATGTAATAACTGATTGATTTTACTGCATGAAGAGTTTAAATGTTCACATTCTCGCTGCTTGGTAACATCTAAATTGAAATATTAGAAAAAAATCATTGGAAATTATAATGGAAGATTAGAGGCTGGCATAAGTTTCATACCCTTGAATTTTTTTTTAATCTCTTAAAAGCTAATCAGAAAAGATAAAAATCTCCACAGGAAGATGATCAGAAGATATGATCATTCACAGAGAAATAATGCATGTTCAAATTATAAGACAAAAAAATTCAACCTCATTAAAAATAAAAAGTGTGAAATAAATGCAAAAGTTAATAAGCATTTTGCCCATGAAAAAGTAAAAAAGTAAAAATGGAAAAAACTGCTAGCCTCAAATAATAATCAAAAAGTAACTGAACAGGAGTATAAATTGGTCTTAATATTTTGAAATAATGAACTATTATAATCGAGCCATAGATCTCAAAAACTCAAAATTTAGGATATTTTTAAACCAATAAATTTACTTTTCCAAAGGAAATTATAATGCATGTATGAAAAATTACAGAAAGATTTTTATTATAGAGAAGTACACTAGTGTAGTAAATTAATATCAACTTATACAGTCAATAATAAGGTTATATTTTGTTTCTTCCATGGAATGAGATTAATTTAGTTAATTAAAAATGATAAATTGGGAGACTTCATGTATAATATTAAAAATAGATATACATTTGGAGAAACTTATTTTTGAAATATTTTCTTCCTAGTCTTAACACATTCTCATAAATCCTCATCAGAATATGCTTGGGAGGGAACACTCTGTAATATATAAATACACAGATTCCACCAATAGTTTCAGCATTCCTTTTTCAAAGATTTTATTTATCCATTGGAGAGAGAGAGAATCATGAGAGGGGAGAAGGTCCGAGGGAGAAAAAGTTTCCCCGTGGAGTTGGAAGCCAGACTCTAGGATCATGACCTGAGCCAAAGGCAGTTGCTTAACCAGCTGAGCCACCCAGGTGCCCTAGTTGCCCAATTTTTAATGACAAAGAAAGTTCTAGTAATCAGAGTAGCTAAAATATGCCATCAATGATCTAACACACACAAAGGAATCTGCATTCCCTAATTTGCATTACTCAATCTAATGTTGCCAAGGGTTAGGGGATAGGTGAGTATTTTTTTAAAGATTTTATTTATTCATTTGAGAGAGAGAGAAAGAGAATGAGCAGGAGGGAGGGAGAGAAAGAATCTGAAGCAGACTCCATGCTGAGCACAGAGCCTGATATGGGGCTCAATCCCACAGCCCCCAGACCATGACTGAAAGATTATGACCTGAGCCAAAAACCAAGGGTCCACTGCTTAATCAACGGAGCCAACCAGGCACCCTGTTGGGGTTGGGACGGCTGGGTATTAAGTTTTTGTGTCATCATGTTTTCTTCATTGGCTCCTGTCACCACAGATCTTAAGGAAATGAAACAGGCTCAGGGGATTCTAAAGGATGAGGGTTTGTCGCAATGACACTTGGGGTAGAAATGAGAAATGCAACATGACCAGGCTGCCATGTGTCCAGGTCTCATGAAACTACATGTTTAAATGGTCACAACAGCCATTAAAATTGTCTGGATAAATCAAATGTCAGTGTTATAATTTTACTTCTGAAGCCCTTGTTGTTTTACTGTAGAAATGTGCCATCCTCAGATTATTCCTGTGACAAACTGACTGCCTTTCTCAGGCTTTGCTCTATGTCACACATTATTCTTAAGAACATCTCATTGTGGAACTGAAATTTTGTCTATCTACGACACATACATTCTCTTTCTTTCTACCTTTTGCTGAAACTCTTCTGGAGAGTGACTTTGGGCCAGTGACAGTCATCTCACTGTGGGCAGAGCATTTGGTTTAATCAACTATAGTCAAAAAGCAAGGTGACTTATGTACCAGGATCCACAATTCTATATTTGCCATTTAAGTGTCAACTCATTGGTGTGAAGATGATAAGACGTGGATAACGTGCGTCCCAGTTGATGATGATGTTACTAATGTAAATAAGAACTATAAAGGACCAGATAAATGATTGAGACACTTATTCAATTTTCTACTTTGAAACTATAAATTTCAAGAATTGTCATATGACTATGTACATTAAAAATATGTTTACATTTCACAGATATATTTCCTGAGTTGAGTGCAATACTGAATGAGAAAATTTAGAAGCATCCAAATCACCAAATTCCCAATTTTATCACAGATCTCTGGTTGATCAACAGATGAAGAGGAAACAGAGACTTGCCTTTATGGGACTTCTTGTAGAAGTGTTGTAACCCATGTTGTAAGAGACCCAAAGTAAAATGTAAGGATACTGATACTGGATACTGAGGCTCACAGAAGTAATAACATGTGCTCACCCATCTCACATCAGGAAAAGCACTTCCACAGTCCTTGAGTTGCATGATAAATAAAATAACCTGCGTGGGTTTTTTTTTTTTGTTGTTGTTGTTGTTGTTTTTGTAATCCTAAACATAGAATTCCACTTTCAGAAACACTGACTAGCATCAGTGAAAGCAAAGAAAAACAATTATGGCAGAGCATACTCACAATGTCTGCTTAAGCTCTCCAGCACCCAATCTTCCAAGACACCCCCCATGATCCCTGAATATGTGTGTCCTCCCTCCTGTTGAAGGTGATATGAAAATAAATGAAGACCAACCAAGTGAGGAGAAAAAAAAAGGGGGTTTTCTTCTGAGCTTCCCATAGCAAGGGAATCAGCCACCAAGATTTGTGTTTTAGCAGGCTCAGTGGGTGCTGGGACTATGGGAACACTTCACAGAGTAGTGATACAAGGAAAACTTCCTGAAGCTGTCAGCCTGGGAAATCTGGCATTCAGGGCATCCTATGCAGTTGGTTAGGGGAACATACTTGACTTTCTCTGGTTGGTCTTAAGTTGGTCATGGGGACAAAAATATGAAAGAAGTTCTTGGTTATCTTGTCCTGGCAATTTGGGGCTGACTATTACAGAAGTTAGTGAATTAGCTTCCTGGATTGTCACTAGCTGAGGAGAGCAATCTGGTTTCTTGCAAATCGAATACAGCAGGCTGGCTTCCAGGTTATTTATTTTAGATAAGGAGGTCAGTTTCCTGAGCAGGTTGCCGTAAGTTATGGGGTATGTATTTAGTGGGGTGTACCTAGTGACTTTGTACTTAACAATAGAAAAAAGCAAAGTTCATGGATGGTCACTCACGTGATTATGTTACACGAGATCGTGACTTCCATCTTGCTTGCAGACTTTCTATCTTGCTGGCTTTGAGGAACGAAGGTCCAAAGATGTTTGGAACAGTCCCCAAACCATAGAACTAAGAGTCCTCTCTATTCCGGAGCCGGTAAGGGAATATCGCCCTCAGTGAACCATCTTTCATGAATAGCATCCAGTCAAAACTCACTCAAGCAATCTTGGAGGCAGAACGTTCTTTAGTGGAGCCTCCAGTAGAGACAAACCCTGGAGGAGTAGCCCTTTGAGAGACTCAATGTAGATAACACAACTAAGCCATTCCCGGACTCCCTAGAGACTTAGAAATGAAAAATATGCATTTTTTAAACTAATTTTTGCATAATGTGTTGTGTAGCAATGAGGAAACAATACAAGCATTATTTAACTTTCAGAGTTGACATTTTCAGGTCCCAAATCAAAATGATCCCTAGTATTAAGGTATTAAAGGCAAGTGTGTATGTGAGTGTGTGCGTGACTGAAGTTAATACTGGATTTTGACTATTTTAAGCTGATAACAATAAATATTACCTTTTAAAAAACTACCTCCTGGGGTGCCTGGGTGGCTTAGTTGGTTAGACATCTACCTTGCGCTCAAGTCCTAATCCCAGTCCTGAGGTGGGGCCCTGTGCTGAGCTCCTTGCTCAGTGAGGGAGTCTGCTTCTCCCTCTCCCTCTGCCCCTGTTCCTGTGCGCTCTCTCTCTCTATCTCTCTCATTCTGTCTCTCAAATAAATAAAATCTTTAAAAATGTATAAATAAATAAACTCCTTTTTCCTCATCCAATCCTCATTGAGTGACTTCCCAGTGCAAAGTGAGATCAATCCAAGAGAAGAAGTCCAAGTCCAAATTCTTGCAGATTTTAAGAGTAATGAGCATTTCTAGCTAGTTATCCTAGCTAAGGCATTCTCAGAAAATCAGTAAAGAGTTTTTGGTTTTGATTATTTTTCTCATTAATTAACCAAAAGAAATAAATGGATTAATTACTTTTTTAAAAGAATTTTTGTTCATGCAACTGTTGCATTTGTCTCTTAATAATAAGCTGTCACTCTGGTGTCAAGCCCAGTTGGTGTGCTTTTTAATTAACTTTCAGTCATCCTTAGGGCTCGGTCATATCTGGGCATCAACAAAGCACGTTGCTAGGCCTTCAAAGTAAAAGGCCAAATGTAAAAATATTGCTTAATGAAGCTGTTCTAAGAGCCCGGAAACCCCATGCCCCGTTGTCCCTCCTATTCTGCAGTACCTGGTAAGCGCCCAGAATGCTGGGACAAAAAGGTAAAAATACTAACTATGGTGGATTTTATGGTGGTTCCCAAGCAACCAGACCTTTCGCCTGAGTTTTACTAAATGTTTCTAGATTATTTTCTTCTATTGGGCAAGAATGAATTTTGGAAGAGAACGATAACAAAAAGAGCTAAGAGACAAACAGAGGTACAGTTACCCTCTGGTCAGGGTGAGTTTGGGTTGTTCAAAAAGGTTATTCCTGAGATTTTAAACAGGCACCTTTGCGTGAGAGACGATGCAGTACCAGGGGACGTTTTTCAGCGGATATTCCCGCCTGATATAGCCGAAGGCACCCTTTTGTGTTCACATTGTCACAAAGGGATAACATGATCCTGAAGAGGGAACTTGCAATGAAAGAAGTTATCAAGAATCAGTATCTAAGGAAGAAGTATCAGTTAAAGATGAAAAATGATCTCCACAAGATGGGAAACAGGAGGTAAGCCCTATGATGCTGTGATATGATCTGGAGAAAGTCTCCGGCCTGCGTCTGCTGCCGGGGTGGGAACCCAGGTAGATTCTAGAAGTTTCCTTGATTTTAGGAGTTGAAGCTGGAATCCCAGAAGCCAAGGCGATAGGACAGAATAGATAACCTAGAGATCTGATGTGTCTCCTTAGGGTAATCGGTTGAGTACTGATCACCACAACATGTGGGAGGAAACTACCTGAGCTGGGCAGAGCATCATCCCAAAAGACCCCAAGCTTTCAGAGGGCCTGGGAGAGGAGGTGTTCCCTAAACCCAAATGGAAATTCTCATAATCCAGAAGTCTCATAATTCAGGAGAATCAGTTGCAATCATGATCAAAACTTTGGGTGTGATCGATATGCTTGCCTTGATTTTAGCTGTTGTTCATGGGGCTGTTCATGTACCCACACCTTCAAACTGCACATGTCGGTTACACCTCAATGAGGCTCTTTATCTAAAGGCCAGTAGCAAGCTTGATGGTTATTATAATACTTAAGAAGTATTCCTTGACGTAAGACTATGAATTAATTAGACAGACATAATATGCAGTAAGTTTTCATTTATACGAATCTAAAACACAAGCAAAAGTAACTTGTGAAGCAAATCTCAACAACACTTGCCAGTTGTGGAGTTGTGGGATGGTGGAGGGGCCATAGACTGGAAAGGGCCTGGGGTTGTCTTCTGGGATGCTGGATCATACCTCACCATCTGAGTGTTTGTCCCATAGTGTACAATTAAGTATAATTTAAGCAAAAAATGTACAATCAAGATTTGTGCCTTTTCTGATATGCAACATTTCAGCAACAACATCTAAAAATTCAGCACCCTTACTTCCTTATTCTTTATCACAAACCAAAGTCATGTCTTTTTAACCACAATAACAACAGACTATAATAAGAATTAACTATAGTGCTGATGTTAGAACTTACAAAAATTAAACATTTTATACATTTCACCAATGTTTAAAAAAATATTTAGAGTACATTAAAAATAGAAGGTATCCTAAGTGGAGATGGCTAGATAAGATTAATTGATTTGAGAGAGTACATATGCTTTTCTCTATTTCTTTGTGAAATACCTTGAAAGTTCTAATTCTTTGTGAATTCATTGGAACTTACGATTTATTTTATTCTCAAAATGTTCAAGTAAAATAGTACGTGGTTTCGATAATTAGAATATTCTTGGATATATCTAATTGACTTTAAAATTCTGTAAGATGTTTGGTGAAGTTGATTATGGACCTAAAATTGGAGTGAAATAAAGAAGTTACTGAAAAAGTATCCACAGTTAAATTTGGTAGATTGAGCAACCTGCACAGGCAGTGAACCAAAACTTTTCCTTTATTCCAGCAAGGCTTTGTTCAGCACCAGACTTTGTACATTTTTTTCCTTTTTATTTAAGGTCATAGAGTTCACATTCATTGTTACTTTTATTTTTTAACATTTGACTTCTATTTTTTCTTACTCTTTCTCTTTCTCCTTTTGCTGCATTTGCCAGATTTTCTATTGAAAAGTCTGAATAGAGTTGTAAAGGAATAGCAGGAGAAATGGCTGGGATCTCCTCACTTGTCAGATAAATCCCAGGGTGCCTCTGCTGTCTAACCAACATATTGATTGATTTCTTTACTCCTGGAAGTCTGTGACATTACGGCACCATTTAAGCTCCAAAATGAAAAGCCTTTGCCTTGAAGGCGCACTGTGTTACAGGTACACGTCTGTAGTATCCACAACTGAATATCATTTTGCAATTTGAAATATCATCCAAAAAATATCCCCCCAATGGAAATACTGGACAGCACCTTATTTGGGACATATTTCATACAACGTGGATATATTTATCACCACATATTTCATACAACGTGGATATATTTATCACCCAAAACACTAAGATGACCAGTCTACTTTTTTGTTCCTTATCCTTCTTTTATATATTCTTATATCTTTGGCTTTAATCAATGCCTATAAAGCAAGTAAGAATAACATTCTTTTACATTCAGTGTGGCTGTTACCTTTGGAAGCACTTTTTTACTAAGTAGATTATAATAGAGTGGATCTTGCAAATGTTCCTCATTTATTACAATTTTATTTTTAATAATATAAGGTTTTGTGCTATCCCTTGTTTCAAAATTAAATAATCAATATTCTATAGTTTGAAAATAAGCTGAAATAAATTAATCTAACCATATATGAACTCCATGTATAAAACAGAGAAGATAATTTACTCTAGTAACTACAATATAGCATCACCATGTTTTTATGCAAAGCCTTCAGAGATTCTGAGTACAAAAAGAGCAACAAAAAAATTTTAAACTTTAAAATGTATTCAGTAGACTTATTGTTACTTTGAAATTATTATTATTATATAAGTAATATAAGATAAATGCATTATTATGTTACTTTTAGGAGCACTGAGATTTTTCTCTATATAAAAAGAAATACTGGTATGAAATCAGGAGCTTGAAACAAAAATATATAATCTTAAACTTCAAGTAGAAATTTCAGATGGAATTTATGAGCTCCTAAAATATATATCTATGTTTTTTTGGTTTTGTTTTTGAGAGCTGCTTTTTACCTCAGTACATGATTAACATACTCAATGTAATGAAGGGAAAGAAAAAAAATAATCATTGAAACTAATAGTGAATAAATGCATCTTCTGAAAAATATAACAAAGTAGTCAAACCATCTCCTAATATCAAAAAAAAGAATGTTGATTGAGGGACAAGGAAAAACACAAATACACAAAATGATAACTAGCAAAGAGAAAATAACTATTAAAAAATAGAGAATCATTAAATACTATATGGAATGAGGGTACACAAATATATATGAATACCTAGATGAAATGAGACTATGCTATGAATATTTTATATAGTAATAAGTCTCATTAGGAAAAGAATGTTTGAAAAAAATAATTTCTATAGAGCACTACCTCCAAGCAAACCAGCTTTTATTTCATGACTCAATGATTATAGATAACACAATCCTATCAAAACAAAGAGGGAAGATAGAGAAATTTTAAGTGAAGCAAAAGATAGTGAAAATTAATAAATTACAAGATGAAAGGGGAAGATGATAAGAGAGAAAAAGAATAAGACAGAAAAAATAAATAATTTATTTTTTCAGCTAGATAATATGCTTTGGGAGAAAAGGTTCTTTAGTGAAAAATATTTATTTGCTAGATATTTTCTGGAGCACAAATGAGTTTTACTACAGTGAATGAAATGAAATTAATGAAAATATTCATAGCATATTTGACATATATAAAATACAGAAGAATATTTATGATTTGTTTATAAGTACAAATTGTCTTTGTGACCAAACTAAAGCCAGTACTTAATAGTGATGTTTGCTATGATTTTATCTCTCTTTTTATTCTTATTACCAACTGTATGATAATACTTACATATATATTCTACAAGTTCTTAGGAAATGATTTTTTTTTTACATAGAATTATTTATTGGGCCTACGTGTACATAAAACATGAGGATAGCACCTAAATTATTTTATTTTTCCAAGTAAACATTGTTCTTAATACCATATATTGAAAATATGAATTCAATAAATTGACCAGATAAAAATGCTGCTGATTTGTGTGACCTTCATCAACATTCTTAGATGAATTTTTCCCCTTAGCAATGTTGCCATAAATATGATGTTTATGAAGTCTTCAAGTTAGGAATGCACAACATTAGGAATATCATGATATCCTAATACATGTATTAGGAACACATAAAGATATAAAGTGACTACTTAGGCTTAATTTTTTTAAGATAAAATATTAATGACCTGTTAAAAGTATTCTCTTTTGAGCATCTTTTCATATGTCGGTTAGCCATCTAGATGCCTTCTTTGGAAAAATGTTTCTTCATGTCTTCTGCCCATTTCTTAACTGGATTATTTGTTTTTTTAGTGTTGAGTTTGATAAGTTCCTTGTAGATTTTGGATACTAACCCTTTATCAGTTATGTTTTTTGCAAATATCCTCTCCCATTTTGTAGGCTGTCTTTCAGTTTTATTGATTGTTTCCTTCCCTGGGAAAAAGCTTTTTGTATTGATGAAGTCCCAAAAGTTCATTTTGCCTGTTGCCCTTGTCTTCAGAGATGTGTCCAATAAGTAAGAAGTTGCTAAGTTGGAGTTCAAAGAGGTTATTTCCTGTGTTCTCCTCTAGGATTTTGATGATTACCTGTCTGACATTTAGGTCTTTCATCCATTTTGAATTTATTTTTATGTGTGGTGTAAGAAAGTGGTCCAGTTTCATTATTCTGCATGTGGCTGTCCAGTTTTCCAACATCATTTGTTGAAAAGACTGTTTTTTTTTTCCATTGGATATTTTTTCCTGCTTTGTCAGAGAATGGGAGACATAGGGTTGTGGGTCCATTGCTGGGTTTTCTTTCCTGTTCCAATGATCTGTGTCTCTGTTTTTGTGCCAGTACCATACTGTCTCAGTAACTACAGGCCTGTACTTGAAGCCTGGAATCACGATGTCTCCAGCTTTGCTTTTCTTTTTGTTTCTTTTTCAGGACTGCTTTGGCCATTTAGGGTCTTTTATGGTTCTATACTCATCATCAGAGAAATGCAAATCAAAGCCATGATGAGATACAACCTCATACCTGTCAGAATGGTTAAAATTAACAACACTGGAAACAACAGGTATTGGTGAGGATGTGGAGAAAGGGGAATGCTCTTACACTTTTGGTGGGAATACACTCTGGAAAACAGTATGGAGTTTCAAAAAGTTACAAGAGACCTGCTTTCTGATCCAGCAATTGTACTCCTAGGTGTTTACCAAAAGGATACAAAAATAAAGGTTCAAAGGGAAGCAGACACCCCAATTTTTAAAGGATCATTATCAATAATAGCTAAATTATGGAAAGAGCCCAAATGTCCACTGACTGATGAGCAGATAAAGAAGATGCTGTATATGTACAAATGGATTATTACTCAGCCATCAAAAAGAATGAAATCTTGCCATTTGTATTGACATGGATGGAACTAGAGTGTATTACACTAAGCAAATTAAGTCAGTCAGAGAAAGACAAATACCATATGATATCACTCATACGTGGAATTTAAGAAATAAAACAGATGAACATAGGGGGGAAGGGAAAAAAAACCGTAAGAGACATTTAGCTATTGAGAACAACCTGAGAGTTGGTAGAGGGAGGCGTGTGGGGGATGGATTAAGTGGATGATGGGGATTAAGGATGAGCACTGAGTGATGTATGTAGATGATGAATTCCTAAATTATATACCTGAAACCAATTTTACCATGTATGTTTTATAACTAGAATTTAAATAAAAATTAAAAAAAATCTTTTTAAAAACTTACACCTCTTAAGATTAGGAAACTGTCTCAGAATTTCAGAAAATATAGTAACAAATTTCAAAACGTACATGCTATTGCAGTATTTCATGTAAATTCACCAACTGATGTAAATTTTGTTGATTAATAAGTATTTAGATAGCAGTGAGGGTGAAAAGTAACTGAAGGCATCCAATTATCATAACCTTCATTTAACAATGCTGTGTTATGGTTTCTCTTTATATTCACAAACAACTGAATTAAATCAACATTCAATAATTGTAATTTATATATATTGCCCTCTTCTGTAATTTAAAAAATTAAACAATGATATAATATGAAATTCACTTTCTGTCTCTGTGAATTGGAATTCTCTAGGTCCCTCTTATAAGTAGAATCATATAGCTTTTGTCTTTGTAACTGTAGCAGGTGTCAAAATTCTCTCTTTTTAAGGCTGAATAACATGCCACTGTATAGACTCCAGTCTGTCTATAAGCATATCATACTGTATTTATCCATTCATCTATCAAAGAACAGTTAGCTTACTTACACCTTTTGGTTATTGTGGATAGTACTGCTATGAATACGTATGTACAAATATCTATTTAAGCCCCAACTTTTAATTCTTTTGGGAAGGTATACATTTTTTTTTTTAAGATTTTATTTATTTATTTGACAGAGAGAAATCACAAGTAGATGGAGAGGCAGGCAGAGAGAGAGAGAGAGAAGCAGGCTCTCTGCTGAGCAGAGAGCCCGATGCGGGACTCGATCCCAGGACCCTGAGATCATGACCTGAGCCGAAGGCAGGGGCTTAACCCACTGAGCCACCCATGCATTTCTACTTACCTCTGATCAAAATTTAATACTTTTTGGAATATAACTAGAGCCCAGAAGATATTTATTGAATGCATGCACTTTATTCTATGGCCTGATTATTTGGCAATTCTTTGAAGATGATGACATATTTTTATGGATCTTCAATTCTCATAATCATTAAATGCATTAGCTTGGACTCAACCCAAGAACATTCTATCAATACAGGCCCCTCCTATAGAAGTACAACATACACTTACATTAGTATTTTAAATTTTAAGATAGCCTCAAACAGCAAGTGAAATGTTCACATAAACATAAATTTTTACAATTATTTGAAAGTTCTGCAATCCCTTCAAAATCTGTATATCTACATGTGTATCTAAAGTGTTGCATAAATATTTGTTAATTCTTTCAAAGTTTTAGTTGTACATAATTAAAGTTTCTTAATTTATATATTGAAATTATTTTGTTACCTATATGCTCAATAGTTATGTTTATATACTTCCTTTAATGGCAAATTATTTGATTTTTCTCTTTCTTAAATGTAATTGAATAAGCTTTAAGTACAATTTCATGATTTATGGTATTTCTGATAATTTATTCCATCTGTTTATAAGCTTACTTCTTTACATGTGTCCATTTTGACCTTATCAGTTTCTTCAATGGCATTGGCAAATCTTAACTCCTTGTAATTTCTTTTCACACCTAATATTTTGGAAATAATGCTGCTAACTTGATGATCACAGCTTTGTACTAAAGCTTGAAATCAGGCAATGTGATACCCCCAGTTTTGTTTTTCTTTTTCAACATTTCCTTAGCAATTCAGGTTCTCTTCTGGTTCCATAAAAATTTTAGGATTGTTTGTTCCAGCTCTTTGAAAAATGCCAGTGGAATTTTGATCAGGATGGCACTGAAAGTATAGATTGCTCTAGGCAGTATAGACATTTTAACAATGTTTATTCTTCCGATCCATGAGCTTGGAATGCTTTCTCATCTTTCTGTGTCTTCTTTAATTTCTTTCATGTTCTGTACAAATTCTTTACCTCTTTGGTTAGGTTTATTCCCAAGCATCTTATGGTTCTTGGTGCTATAGTAAATGGAATCGATTCTCTAATTTCCCCCTTTCTATATTTTCATTATTAGTGTATAAGAAAGCAACTGATTTATATACATTGATTTTGTATCCTGCCTCATTACTGAATTGCTGTGAACAAGATCCTAGCTGATGGGATCCAACAGTACATTAAAAAGATCATCCACCACGACAAGGTGGGATTTACCTCTGGGATGCAAGAATGGTTCAACATTCGCAAATCAATCAATGTGATAAAACAAATCAATAAGAGAAGAAAGAAGAACCCCATAGTCCTCTCAACTGATGCAGAAAAAGAATTTGACAATATACAACATCTCTTCCTGATTAAAATGCTTCAAAGTATAAGGATAGAGGGAACATTCTTTAATGTCATAAAATCTATGAAAAAACCCACAGTGAATATCATTCTCAATGGGGAAAAGCTGACAGTCTTCCCTTCGAGATCAGGAACAACGCAAGGATGTCCACTCTCTCCACTGTTGTTCAACATAGTACTAGAAGTCCTAGCAACAGCAATCAGGCATCAGAAAGAAATTAAAGGTATTCAAATTGGCAAAGAAGAAGTTCAACTCTCTCTCTTTGCAGATGACATGACACTTTATATGGGAAACCCAAAAGACTCCACCCCCAAACTACTAGAACTCATACAGCAATGTTGCTAACTTGAAATCATAAAAACTCATGTTGACTCTAAAAATGCTAAAAGGTGAATTTTCTTCACTCAAAGGTATCTTTCTAGAGATAGTATTCTCTTTGTTCCAGTTTTTTGTTTTATGGTAATTAAAAAAATTAGACATTAGGCCTCTTAGATTGTGGGAGTTTCTCAATTTATAGGTTAGGAAGCAAGAGTTAAATAGCAGTGTTGAGATTTACATCTAGTGCATTCTAATACACTTTGAATTTGCTACTTAAATAGGATGACATGTGGCAAATGAAATTTAATGTTGACAAATGTGGAGTAATTCAAATTAGCCTCAGATATAATAAGTGACAGATAAAAAATTATAGATAATTGAAGTGATGCACGAAGACCTTGAAAAAGACATTCAATTGTTAACAAACTTTCAGGAATCTTTTCAACTAAAAAGAAACTCTGTGCTCTTTCTTAATATGTCAGAATTTAAATGCAAAAAAACAAATACTCCGTGCTATGTACTAGCTTAAATAATGTTTAATTGGACCACAGCATTCCAAATTGATAAAAAGGTGCATTCTTCCTCTGGACAAGTCCTACATCTTCTAGAGAGACAAGTAACTTTATGTCACTTTAATGCTTTCTAAAGTACTTGAACACAACTTTCTCTTACTGTCTATTGACATCTGGAGTGCAACTGTTGGCATAAAGACCAGAAAATTCTGCAAGGGTGTTCTGGCATGGAACTTTAACTCAGATGTCTCCCAGTAGGAGAAGAACTACCAGACAGCACAGTCCTGTCGAGCTCCGGGGTCCTACATAAGGTATTTAAGACATCTTTCTTTATTAGGTCAGAAGCTGTATGTCTTTCCAGTTCAGTTCACTGTAGCGGGCATACACACTAAATTAAATCTGCTTTAACTCCTTTTTAATTATACAATTCATGAAGGAGTAATTGAAACCCACCGACATATAGTTAAAAAAAAAAAAAAAAAGCTTGTACTGGAATATCAAATGTTTTTCTGTTTTTGCTTCTTCCCTTAATTCTTACAACCACAGAAAAAGGGAAATTATTTTCATTCGTTTGTCTCTAATCCTTAAATGCACAAACTTGGCCTGAAATTCTATTCCCAGAATATATGCCTTGTAACATAATTAAATCAGAATTTCCTATTTGATGTTTTTAAATACTAAAATTAAACAAAATGGTGCATTTACATGTATTTTATAAGTAACTACACATGACACACTTGTGTGATCATGTGTTAATGCATTTAATTGTTTTAGGCATATGCAATTTATGTTGCACATATTCTCATGTGAGTTTATTTCTTTGCCACACTGTTGTACATCTTTATTAAAGAAAGAGGTTAACAACAGAGGTTAATAGTCTGCTGGCTTCCTTAGTTATAAGTAATCTTCAGGAGTAGAAGAAATAAAGCTTAAAAAGCATAAAAGTTTAAAGGACTTCCAACACAAATTTAAGTGAGAGTATTTAATGCCTTCAATCTCAATCCAACTATGACTCTTGGGGCTCAATCTCTGGTTGTCAAGGAATGACTTATCTAAGTCTTCCCCATGGCAGTTAGTATATAACAATGTACATATGAAACTCAACACATATTTTTGGTAATGACAAAGGCTGTAGTTCATTGAGAGAGACAAAAATAAGTTAATCAAATATCTTACAATTTTATATCTTACAACATACACAAGCAGATACCTCATTTAATCTTCATTAAAAATATAGTAAAATTAATAATTATTCCACTTTATAGAACACTGCACGTGCATAAAAAGAATCCTTCATTTCAATGTGAATACAATTACAATACACAATATAATTAAACATGTAGCTCTGTTCAGAGATTTCAGAGAAGAGGAGTTCTCTATAATTCTTCCTGAGGCATATGTGAGTAAACATGCTTCAGTGTTTACAAGCCATGATAACTGAAAAACTAAAAAAAATCAGGATGCATATAGACACTTTTGTAATCAAGACTATAATTAAATCCCATAATTAATTTTATAACTAATATATTGTATTTATTACTGGAATTTTGACCTTCCTTCATCTAGATTATTACAGATGAAGGCGCTCGTAATTATGACATGCTCATTAAACACACCTGAGGAAACCAATCCCACACTGTATTCATAAAGCTTAGTTCAAAAACTGTTTCTTTTCCTTTTTCAAGCATTCATTTAGTAGAATTTTTTGTCCATTTACAGTAGAATAATGTTCTTCCCAACAGAGTTGAACAGAGGAGTGCTAATCTTTATTCATAAGGCCAATAAATTTGTTCAAAGAACACATCTGCTAAAGGCTAAAATGACTATGAACAAGATGAATGGTGACTCTGTTTAGCTTTCTAGTGACAGCTATTACAAAAGGTTTAGGTTATTTATTTTTGGCTCACTGATAAAGATTGTGGTATAGCAGGTGAAACACCAGATAAAATGCTTTCAGAATTGGTTTATGATTATATCCCCAAGAGGAAAAAAAATAAACTATGTATATATATGTATGTGTGTGTATATATATATACACACATACATATAATACACACACACACACACACACGATTTCAGTTCAAGAAGAGAAACATTTTAAATTTTAAGTAAGTCCACATGTGATATTATAATTTCTTTTGGGAAAGTAAACCAACCATTCACAGTTTATATTGCTTTACTTTATTACTGATATTTCTAATAATTTTATTACCTTAGTTTTATGACACATTACTCTGAAAGGCATTATTTCTTCTGTTCAGCAAGAACAGCAAAATTCTCTCTTACTACTAACAAGTCAAAGGGGCTTTAAAAAGTTATGTAGCATCAAAATGAAAGAGACGTCCTTGTGAAGGATTATGGGGAAGTATGGTTGTTCTTAGTAAACATGAGGTTATTTGCTGTTTGTGATGCTTTAGATAATTATTTATATTTTGGTTTTTGAGTTCATTTTTAGTGATTCTTGTGGCTTGCATGATAGAAATGCACCATATAGCTCCAACCAAATGTGTAAACAACAAAGTCTCCAAATAATTTTTCCTTTGTTTTGTTTTTGTCTCAGAAATTGGGAGTCTGTGATTGGCTATTAATTTGTACATAATATGCTTAAGGATAGATTTATTAGATTTAAACATAAGATCTAGACTTTTTTTCGTATCTAAGTCAGATATTACAAGAAAAAGCATTGTTTATAATTAAATATAAACAAAAACAGATTCAATTTAAACATTTATTAGACTTATTAGATTTAAACATAAGATCTATATTTTTTCATATCTAATACAGATTTTATAAGAAAAAGCATTGTTTATAATTAAATATAAACAAAAAACAGATCCCAAAGTCATGTGTTCATGCTGGATTATAAATTTCTATATATTCTCTTTAAACTGTTAATTTCTGTTAATTTCTATATATTCTCTTTATAACTGTTAACTTTATTATTTTGGTCAAAACATTTCAAATTGTGAAAGTAATATATGACAATTAGATGCAGAATACTTTCTGGTCTGCTCTCAGGGGTTCTCAGTGGTTTGGGTTAAATTTTCTATTGAAGTTTCATGTGAACACACTGTTTCTGCTCACCTCAGCTCTCTCAGTTTAAAGAAATGCCATCTTGGGGCACCTGGGTGGCTCAGTCGGATAAGCATCTGCCTTCTGCTCAGGTCCTGATCTCGGGCTCCTGGGTTCAAGTCCGGCTTCTGGGAAGTCTGCTTCTCCCTCTCCCTTTCCCCTCAACCTCCACTCATGCTGTCTCTCTGTCACTTTCTCATTAAATAAATAAAAAAAATCTTAAAAAAAAAAAAAAAAGAAATACCATCTTGTTTCTCGATAGTGAACTTTCTTTGTAATAACATATTATCCTGGGGCACTGTCATGAAATATCATTCTAGTTTCTTTCTTTTTTTTTTTTTTAAATCCAGTTCAGGCTTTTATTAATAGTAGATGGAGAATCCCATCTAATCACTGCTAAACAAACTATCTCAGCTTTAGCTAAAATACTGCATTTTAAAAAAATTCTCTTACATCTGGATCAAGAAAAGTGTGTGGAGGTTGAAATTATTAAATTATTTTATCCCTGGTTTTGGTGCTTTTAAAAAAATATTTTCAAAGGAATATTGTTATGTAGAGGGAAGGAAGGGAAGCGTGGAGGGAAGAGGGAGAGGGGAGGGGAGGAGAAGAGAAAGAGACTCGAGAACAGAGTGAAGAACAGTTGGCTACGATTTCCTGTTCCAGAGAAAGGAGATCTGGTGATAGAGTGAGCACATACCTCAATTAATGCTCTGGGAGCGGTCTTTTGAGATGTATAAAGCCTATAAAAATATAATCACCGTATGAGATGCCAAAAAATATCCATAGGCGATTTGTATACTGGCCCTGTAAAGTGATTGATTAAGAAATTCTTCCATTGACATACATGAAATACCTCTCTACACAGACATTTTACTAATCTGCCTGAGACTATGCTTTAGAATTTGTTGTGCTGAGCGAGAGAGAAAGAGACAAAGAGGAGAACGTAATTACGCTCATGGTCAAACTGTCCACCTCACAAGCAACCCTTCCTCCCTGGGCTCTCAGAAAGAGAATCGCCACCAATTGTACAAGCATCTGCATTCTCCTGTCTGCCAGTGATTGCTATTTGTTCATTTGACAACTTCTTTTTTTTTTTTTTTTAAGACTGTATCTATTTATTTGACAGAGAGATAGAGAGAGTACAAGTAGGCAGAGCGGCAGGGAGAGGGAGAGGGAGAAGCAGGCTCCCCACTGAGCAGGAGCCCAATGCAGGGCTCCATCCCAGGAGCCTGGGATCATGACCTGAGCCCAAGGCAGCCCCTTAACTGACGAAGCCACCCAGGAGCTCCATTCATTTGACAACTATTTGTCAGCTTCTACCTTTCTAGGTGCAGAGTGTGTCACAGCCAATAAAATGAACAAAAGTTTTCCATTTCCTTTGAATTTATATTCTAATAGAGAGATGCAGGATAAACAAATAATATTTAACTAATTAGATGCAGTGTAGTCATAGGAAGGAAAACAAATCACAGAGAGTGATAGGGACTTCAAATGGGAGTGGAGAATCTAACAGACAATGGAGAAGGTCTCATGGTGCAGGAATATTTGCTGAAAGGGCAAACGACATGAAGCATGTTGTCCTAGACGTACCTGATAGAAGATGAATCAGTGCATATAGTCAATGCAAAGCCTTGAAACCTAAGCACGTCTCTTCCAGACATAAGTGGGAAGCAGGGACCAGCTGGAGCCTCGTACGTGCTGGGAGAGCAGCACTGAGCCGGGGTGGCGTTGGGGGCATCTGTGCAGGAACTCGGGGAGCAAGGCTCAGATTATGACTTTCCTCTCAGCGACAGTGGCATCTGCAGACATGACATGACTTGGAGATAGTTGTGAGAGAGGCAGGAGTGCAGGGAGCTTTGGTGGTTTGCAGCGTGGACAATGGAGTTCAAGCTAGAGATAAAATTTGGGTGTATTCGACAAATTCAGTTTTCCAGATGTGTGAGATCCATGGAAACTGGTTACGTTTCGTGTCTTATTTGCACACATTGGGTGTTTCCAGATACTTCACAGAGTTTTCTCATTTCACTCTAATGTTAGGCTACTTCTAAAAAAAAAAAAAAAAAACTATCATTTTTAAATCTTCTTTTAAATAATGTGGGGGACTTATTTGTTGCTGGAAGGCAACTTCAGCCATTTGTGAAAATTTCCCCTAATATAATATCTGTCTTATGAGGGGTGGAAACACAACAGCATTTAATATTTTTAAAATCTCAATCCTTTATCCCCTCACAAAATACATTTGGACGATTATGACACTAAAGAATATGACACACTATCTATTTAACGTGATGTCTATGTCCAATTTCCATAATTGTGCTTGTGATATGGTCTGTGGATGTGTAAATGTTGTTTAATGAAGGGTTTACATTTTTTAAAAGTTCCAGGGAACCCATAGGTATTATTTTCTTCCCCTGAAAAAATCTACTTCCTTTATATAACATAGATAAAACACTACGTCTCTTTCCAAAAGATTGTAATTGCTAAAGGTCTTTTGAGTTTTGAGCTCAAAAGTTTTGAGTTTGAGCTCAGAATATTCCAGAAATGAATCTAACTGCCTGATAGCTTCACCATATTGATTCTTTGTTAACCATGCAATGTAAGTACCATGACACCAGCGGAAAAGCTGGGGTCTAGAAAGTTTAAATAACATCCTAATCATCCAAAGTAATTGAGTAATGAGTAATTGTTGAAGAGAAATGCTAAACCAAGAAAATTAGAATTCAGAGCCTGTTCACAAAGCTCATTTTGCTGCAATCTATTCTGTGAGAAACTGAATCAGTTTAGGACTTACACAGGGGAGAAGCCTCCTGAAAGAAAAATCACAAAAGAGCCACGCAGAGGAAGACTTCATTCACACGAAAAGCACAAGGAATGTGGAAGCTAGCAGAGGTCTCCCTGTTACAGGCCCTCAGATTGGCCAGAGAAAAATATGGAACGAAGAAATGAGATTGTGATTCACGGGGGACAGAGAAGATGTCATCTTCAGTTCTTACACGTGGCCACCAAAGGAAAAACAAGTCCAGAAAGTGCATTTTACAGAGTTGAATCTCACAAGAGAAAGGAAAGTTTGACTGAATTTGGGACAGTATGGTCCACAGCCTCAGTTTTAGGTCCAGAAAAAAAGGGGGGCGGGTTCTTTTGACGATAGATACAACTTCTAGTATGAAAGCTGGAAAAAAAATACTAATCCTTTACCTGTTTTATTCTAGTTTATTGTTAATTAATGCTGTGAGAATAGTGAATACATTTGGCTTCCATTTATATCAGTTTCTACTTGTTTAAATCTTATGTCATAGGTATGGAAACTATATTTGAAACTTTTTAGAATATCTTGCCTCAGATTGTGAAATATAATTTTAGCTCAAAGATATCCAGCTCCGGAGTAATTTAACAACACTGTCAAATAAATCTCTTAAATGCATAAGTGATACCTCAAAGTCCCTAAGACAGAATTTGAGACAATATAGAGAAAAACAAAATACTATTTTATTTCACCTACTTAACAATTTCAATACCCTTCTTCATGTCATTTTTATTTACTTTACCTGAAAAAAAAACTTGTTGAAATTTTATATAGAAAATTTACTCTCTTTCGTAAGAGAAGTTTTAATATTTCCTAGTAGTAGTGGCATGTTTTACTCCAATCTTGCAATAAGCGTGCATTGATTACCTACTGCTGGAAGAATTGATTTTAGCCACTGTGCGGCATACATACTATGATGAATTAGAAATAGAACTTCAAATGCAAATTGATAAGTACAGACTTTATGTTTAGTAATAGTAAATCCTGTTTCTTGTATTAGACAGCATAGATCCATAAACTCCATTAAGTCTGTGTAAGTTCTTGTGTATAAAAAATATCAATAGTGATAAAAAGAGATAAGTGAACATAAGAGGCACAGTTAAAATTTACATTCATAATTCAGGAGTCCAACCATCTAATTTAACTTGATATACTCTCACTTGCCATACATGCAAATAAACCTGAATTCAAAACTATCCCACACCCATGCTGAGCTTTGATACGGGCTAAGGTTAATTTAAGTCATCATATACACAAAATTTGCCCATGGAATCAGGACATATTTTCAGAAAAAGGAAGGAAAAACTCTTTAAATGTACTGCGTTTCTGTAGCTTAGTGTAGCTTCTATTTGTTTATTGTATATTTTAAACAGCTTAGAGTTTCCCCTTCTCATTTCTTGGAAGACAGGAGTAAAAGTCAAGAGAGATAAAGCATGAAGTGTGCATTTAAGGGAAAGTCAGTTAGGCCTTCCAGGAAAATGGGTTTCTCTGCACATGCCTGGTCTGAAGCTCAGAGGAATAAGATACAGATACCTCCCAGAGCCAAAAAGCGCTTCTCCCACTTATTTTTAAGCTAAGGAACTAAGCCCAAAGAAGAGACAATGAGGATTAAAAACAAAGTTCTGGATACAAATACAGATTTCCATTTTCCCACTTCAGCTTAATTTTCTATTGCCTGGAGACTCAGCTGGAGTGATTCAATATTGGTCAAATATTTAGAAGTATAGCATTCTACTACTCCCCTCAATATTTAGAGATAATACTAATATTCCACCTATGAAAATTTTAATTTTATGCTTTTAAAATACTTTTTAGTCATTTGAGCTAGTAAACATGGATTTAAAGTATTTTTTATTTCCATGGGATTTGTGAAATGAGTACCTTTCAATAATTAAAGAACAACATGTTAAATTACATTATTTCTTAATGAACTAAAAATAAAGGGTAAAAAATAACCTAAAGCCATATTTGTAAACTGTTATAAAATATATGGTATTTAAAGTATAGTGTGCATATGCATTAAATATGCATTATTACATGCAGAGGGAAAAGAATGGTCACAGTCTTCTCTGATAATCTAAAAACTTATTGAGAAAAGATGCAACATTCTTCTGAGAGACAACAGAATTCAATACTCTACTTTGTGTCATCTGGAAAGAACTGTTATGTGATGTGAAATATAAAATAAGCAAAAACAGTAGGGACAGACACAGACCAACTATGGGCGAAGAGAACTTGCTCTAGAGACAATTATAATAGAAGTCAATTGCAACTAAATTCAGTGGCCAGATCCTGGACTTGGAAGCGATTCAAAGAATTAAAGGAACATATGTTCAGATACACAAATAAAATATAATCTTAATAAGGAAAGAGTCAATAAATCTTAACACAGAAACTGAACCAAAAAAAAAAAAAAAAAAAGAATCAGAACCAAATGGACAGTGCAGCTTTTGGCCGTTACGGAATAACTGGGACAGGAGTAGCTTGTCACTGTTAACAGCTGGAAAACTGGACAGAATATTAGTAGTTGGGTAAAAAAAAGAATACTAGTAGTTGACTGCTTGAGGACATTGGGTAACCATCAGCATAGCACTGGGATCCCTGAGAGAAGGAAAACAAATGAGTGGCCTCTTTGATCGCCCTGGATTCTTCCTGGAGTGGCTTTTCTGGCTCCTGGTTCCGGAGGGGCCGTCCAGGCAGAGTACCGCTTCTTCTCACATTGGGACAGAAATCATATTTCAGGGGTTGCTGATGCTGGGATTTTCCAAGAGCAAGCCCAGTATCTACACAGGTCTCTGATTCTGGGTGTTAAGCCACATACACATATGACGTAAAAATCTACAAAATGGGCAAATCCTAAACAGGCTGATGTAGGCTGCCCGGCATCCAGGTTCATGTGTGACAGAGGGAGCTGGGAGTTCCAACCAGCCAGGGTAGATGTACTTTTTATGGCTTCAGGCCTGTTCCTATTATGGCATCCCTGTCGGGCTCACTCTCAATGGTAAAATATTACTATGTCACCCTTGTAACCCCAGGAATCTCTCATCCTTACAGAATTCTAAGGACCCGTTTGAGGGTGCTGCCATTGTCTTGCCTACAGGCAATAGTCACGTTGAATTCTTTGAGGTTATTGGGACTCTTGTCAAGAATGTATTTCATCTCTCATGAAGGGAAGGTCATCTGGGCAGTCTTGAGGGACAAATATAGGGTGTTGGTAATTCTTACACGGTAAATATGCTGGAAAATGCCAATCTCCTTAAGTTGTTGGGTACTTTTTCTATAATACACTAAGTTTGGCATTTTCCCTTGGTTATGACAGACCATTCTTAGGGTCAAGTTTCAGTTGACCAAGCAGGCTACTCATGATGGCTGCTCAGGCATTATAGCTTCCCCACTAGGGAAGAAATGAGCTCTCTTATTGTTAAGGCATCTTGATGGCATTTGGGGTCATCAAATTCAACAGCATCTGCCCGTCTCCAATCCCTCCCTATCCATATTAATATTCTTCCCAATTAATATTCTTTCTCCTTAACATTCACATAACAGATCTTGTGAGTTTGTGGATTCAGTGTGAGTTTAATTTAACCAGTGATGGAAGGGATTTTGTATCACATTTACACAAATCCTGGCCAGGGGGATAGAGGATGTAACATTTTCTTTTAGTGAAATCTTAGAAGCTTCTGGTCCCTTACCTGGCATTGACTTGATGATCTGTAGCTCTGATACTGTCATTTTTTTCACCAATTTCTCTGGTACCTATAGAAATAACCAGTGAAAAGAAAAAAGAAAAAAAAAAAGAAATAACCAGTGAAACATTTATTCTTTATTTTTATTAAAGAGTTCTATCGCAGCAACCACTCTGTCACCCAGAGCATTTGCTTTTTACTTATTTGATGTCATTGTAACTACAAGCGGTCATTTAAGTAACTATTTTGCCACTGTGTGATGTGTGGCAAGGGTACCCTTTATCAACAGAAACAGGTTTCTTTCTTCCTTTTTTTTTTTTTTTTAAGATTTTATTTATTTGACAGAGATCACAAGTAGGCAGAGAGGCAGGCAGAGAGAGAGAAAGGAAGGGAAGCAGGATCCCCGCTGAGCAGAGAGCCCGACTTGGGGGCTCGATCCCAGGATTCTGAGATCATGACCTGAGCCTAAGGCAGAGGCTTTAACCCACTGAGCCACCCAGGCGCCCTGTTTCTTTCTTCCTTTTAATCTAATGAGTTTAGGGAACAAACTCCAGAAAACTAAGAACCTATTCAGACACCCATTTTTTTTAAAGTTTCCTTCTTCAAGAACATTTTCAGGACCTATTGAGGTTTGATCACAGAAGCAGAACTGCTTAAAAGACAAAAAGGGGATGACCAAGGTAACAAAAAGGTGTGGGTTTCGGGGAGGTATTTTTTCTAAGAATTGAATTCTCTCCAGTCTTCTCCCACTCTGGTAATTGACCTTTGGACCTAATCATCAGCTTTAACCAGTTTGGAGAGAGTGTGGCACCATTAATATGCTGAAAGATAGCCCTCCGGCTTTGAATGCAGCCTTTTAAATGATGATTAATCCTTTTCAGCTTTTCAACGTATTTGTCCAGTGCTTGGCTTGCCCCCAGCACACCTCTCCAAAGCTTGAGACATTACACCAGTTAGGCCTTGGGAAGGGGCCTCCTGAAGGCCAAGGCAATTCTTGGAGAGAAATGTAGCTGAGAGCTGGCAGCTGCCTACACTGCAGCCTTTGAAGAAATGAGTGCTTCCAGCCTGTAAAAGACAGGAGTGGTCTGAGGAGAGCACCAAACTGTCCAGAAAATAGAGCAAGAAGCAATGCTTTACAATTAGTTTTATAAGGTCTGAAAATGTCAACAAGAAATAGAAATTACAGATCAATGTGCATCATGGAGCCTTCACAAGTGCTACCAAATCTGATCCAATAATACAGAAGAGGAGAGAGGCACCATGGCTGGGGGGCGGGGAGTGGCGGCGAATCAAGAGGACAAGTTTTCATTAGTATCCAGAAGTTAGACAATCACCATATTGACAGAAGAAAAGAGACCATCTAGAATCTCTTCTCAATAGATGGAGGAAACTTTTGTCAAAGTTCAACATAAATTCATGATAAAATTTTGTGGAAAACTAAAATTAGAAGGAAATATTATCCTTCCTCTAAAAGTCATTATGGGAAAACCTATAGCAGGCATTATACTTAAACAATGCGCCCCCCATGGCAGAAGTAAATAAAAGAGTATCTGCTCTTACCACTTCTGCTCAACATCGGATGGGTGCCACAACACAGCATGAAAGCAGAAAAATTTACATGGAAAATTTAAGAAAGAAGATTGGAAAAGAAGAAATAAAATTGTACTTAGTCATGGCATGGGTATTCCCACAAGAAGAGTCTGAGACAAATAGAAAACAATGGAATAAATCGTCTTAGCAAAGTTATAATATATGAAGTAATATAGATATATCTAATTTTTATATGCAATCTATAAGCTAGTAAAAGTGAGATGAAACAATTATTCAAAATAACATCAAAATGATAAACTGTTTAGGAATAATTGAACAAAAGTACTAAAAATTCTATACTGAATATTAAAAAGTATTGCTGTCACAAATAATGACACAACTAAGTGATGATTTTAAAATAAGTAAAATATATTTTATAAAATTGAACTGCCATTATTGATATTTACACAGACATAAAACTATTAATTCCACTAGGTTTTTATACAAACTTGTCCGTGTTATTTGCTTTTAAAAAAATAGTTTTTTCCTTGGCATGAACATTATAAACTTTTTTTAGCTGACAGTACAATGAATTTATAATTTTTTCCCCCCAGTCTCCACTTCCTCCTCTTCCATAATTCGTCATCCTCACCATATTTAGCATAAATAATTACCTCTGTTATGTATGCAGATGCCATTCAACTAAGGGCTTAGTCATGCCACATACTTCACTTTCATTAACTCAATATCCATAAAAGTCTGTAATATGAAATATAATACCAAATTTGTAGACTTGAAAGCAAGAAAAGATTTACCAGCTGATGAGAAGATGAATGAATCTGTGTCTCTGTTACTTCGAAGCTGGACTAATCTCTGTACCATTCTATTCAAAGGACGAAACTGTTCAGGCTATGATGTCCTCCTGGAATATTTCACAAAATAATGAAAGGACTAGAATCCAAAATGTCACCACACTAGGGGTGTTCTCATTTAAAGAAGTCATAGGCATACCTTAGATATGTTAGGGACAGTTTGTTTTAAAATTTATTTCCATCTTGTAGTAGTTGTATTGGGCAGCCCACAGTCACTGTTTGCCTAGTCATGAACGTACAGGCATAGTGATTTAACCTGATGAGGTAAAGTTATTTTCTTTTTCATTTTTTAACAGTAATTGTAATATTCATTTTATACCTAACATGCTGAAAATTTCTTTCCAAAATGGGATGTCACCTTATTTTTTTAAAGATTTTATTTATTTATTTGTGCATCTATTTATTTATTTATTTATTTGCGAGAGGGTGGGGGATGGAGGAGTAGAGGGAGAGGGACAAGCAGACTCCACCCTGAGCTTGGAACCTGAGTCCCGAGGCCACACTGGATCCCACAGCTCTCAAGATAAGAACCTAAGCCGAAGTCAAGAGTCAGACGCTCAGCCAACCAAGCCACCCTGGGGCCTCGGTGTGGGAGAGCAAGACCTCAGCTGGTAGTAGAAATAGTACGAACAGGAACTAGTAAATATGGCAAAATCTGTGTGCATCTGGCAAAAGCCAACCCTTCCCCAATCTTTTGTACTGAAAACAGTGCCTGTGGAACACATCCATGATGGCGGGTAAGAGAGTTAGGCTTCCTGAGGTTGGCTTTCCCGTCCCCTGCAGCCAGCAGGTTAATGCCTCACTAGGACCCATGCTGATAGTCAAGCACACGATTCCTTGCTGCCCCTCATGTGATCACTTTCTTGAGTTGTTCTTTCCTTGTTTTGAATACTTTACAGTCTATGATGTTAATAAAACCGAGAATTCTCCCCACAAACCCTTGGCAGTGTCTGAGGGTGCAGCCCCTTGGGGCCTCTCTTTGTTCCAAGTTATACGACTCAGAGTCATCATTTTGTCTCTCAAGGAAAGTGCTATGTGGCACCCTGGGTTGTCACTTGAGATTTAAAAATACTTTCAGTATTTTTTTTTTAAATAATTTTAAAGAAATGTCTTAAATTTTATTTAAAACATCTATAATCAAATCCAATTTTTATGCTAACTTCATCCAGTGACTATAATGATATAGGTCCATTTTATCTTAGTCATATAATCTCTGGTTTTCTTTATATTAATGCCCTTGAAACCTATATCATGAATTTTTTTTTAATTTTATTTATTTATTTGACAGACAGAGATCACAAGTAGCCAGAGAGGCAGGCAGAGAGAGAGGGAGGAAGCAGGCTCCCTGACGAGCAGAGAGCCCGATGCAGGGCTCTATTCCAGGACCTAGAGATCATGACCTGAGCCAAAGGCAGAGGTTTAACCCACTGAGCCATCCAGGTGCCCCTATATAGTGAATTTTTGCTGATGAAACTTGAGTAAGAAATTAGGAAGGAGTATTTCCTTAGAACCAGCTAGAACTCTGAGTACTTATACAAAGGATCATGTTGAAGTTAGAATTCTTAGTCATTTGCAGTATTAACAGATTGTGATAATTTTTCATGTAAAAATTATTGTGCATATTCATACTGGCCTTATTTTAAAATTAGTTATGTGCACAATTTATGTTATGTGGCACTAAATTGAGATAAAGTTCTGTTTTTTCATTCTGACTTTTTTCTTAGCCCAGCTTTTCCTATGTGTTATTAATTCTTAATATATGACTACTTTCTACAAGTTAGGGGCCCTGCAGACAATTGTCTGCGCTTTTCCCACGTCTTCACTGTGTGCATGCTTTCATTTATTTTCTGTCTTCATGCAGTTTTTTCTGAGTAAATTGCAGGCTAATAATAAGTGATGAAAACAGGAATCTATGGGTTAGTAAACTACTCCCCTTTTTGTGGATTGGACACTATGGGGAACTAATTAAAGTTTTTACATCTTAACTGAGAAAACTGTTTACGTTGAATCTACATGGGACCACTGGCCATGCAAAGCAGGCAAAACCTGGGTTTGTTAGCAAAACAATTTTGAGAGCTTCCAGAGGGGAACCCCTTTCTTTCCTACAAATTTAGTGCATTATGAGATGACCAGTGCTGGGCAGCTGGAAAAATATGTGGTCACAACATAAAAGCATTGAGAAATGGTCTACTTTTTGACCCAGCTTTTTAATCACAGAATAAATAAAATTAGTAGTGAAGGCAAGGCAGACAGTAAAAGAGAAAAAAACATGACTTCCCTCTGCCAAAAATATGACAGCCCTAGTTATAAGAAAGTCATGGGTGAGGGGTCCCTGGGTGGCTCAGTCCCTTAAGTCTGGACTCTTGCTTTTTGGCTCAGGTCATGATCTCAGAGCTGTGAGATTGAGCCCCCATGGAGTGCTCAAAAGGGAGTCTGCCTGAAGGTTCTCTCTCCTCCTCTGCCCTCCCCCCACTCACACATTCTCTCTTTCTTTCAAATAAATAAGTAAATCTTTAAAAAAAAAAAAGAAGAAGAAGAAGAAAAGGAAAGGTAAGGAAAATAAAAGTCATGGGTCAACATTTTACGAGAATGAAGCTAAGCAATTTCTGAAAACAGAAAATGGCACCCCCAACCCAAACCTGGGGATAAGGACAGAGGAACAGCAGTCAGGAAAGCCAGAAAACACCTGCTCCGTGGAGCTCCCTGAAGAGTGAGCCCCCACTCCCTCACCCTGGGGAAGCAATGGCAATAAAGACACATGATGACATTCATCATTCCATTATGGCCGCTCTTCTGGATGTCTTTTAATTGTCCTGATCAGCTCTCAGTGCTCTCCACTGTGCTTTGTCCTCCTGCATATTTACCATTATAGAGGAGATTGGTGAGCTTTATTCCACGTGCTCCCATTCAGCTACAGACAAATATGATGCACTGACTGAAGAAGACAAAAAGAAAATGAAGTCAGGGTATTTATTCCCCATGACCTTCCATGTGTGGTCTGTAGTTTTGGGAGGAGATGCTAACTTTCTTCAAAATCTACCCCAATGCCCACTGACCCCAGAATCATAACTACAGTTAGATCCCAAGTTTGCCAGATGATAAGAGAGAAGACCTGGTACTGTAGGAGACAAAAATTTCATTCTTATATTTGTACTGATGTTTATACATATTTATGCATGTGTGCGTGTGTGTGTGTGTGTGTGTGTGTGTGTATAACTACCAACTTGCACATAAAATTTTAAAATAAGAGATTTGTGCTGTTATGCATATACCTATACCTTTGCATGCATGTGTGTGAATCAGCTCTATGGTAGCATAGTTGTTTGTGTATATGTCCACTTGTCTTGGAAGTCTGTGGTTTATGTGGACCAGGGTTCATATGTTAACCATTCTCAAATACTACAAATTGCACAGTGCATTTAGTGCACAGTTCTGCAGGAGATTCTTAGGGGGAAAAGGACATCATTGTGATTTACCACAATTCTTGACTGATTCATTTCTAACTGTTATTTTCTGTTTAAGTCCTAGTATGATGGGAGATTTTGATAATAATACCAAAATCACTTTGGACAGCATCTCTTAATTTAAATTATTCTCTTAGAATATATATGTTATGATTCAATCAGGTAGTTTCTATGAAGATAAAATCTCATTTAGAGTCCTCATATGACTAAAGGCTGGATAACAGACACTTTGAAAGCTTGGTTTTCTGCTAACAATCCCTTCCTGTACTCCTATTGTGTGCTAAGCACTGTATGGCCAAATCAGAGCCCTGTTCTTTTCCGGTCTGTTTCTTTTGGTTTTGTTTTTATAATATCGAGGTGTCTATGAACAGGTCTATGCTATTTGGATTCAGCCATTTAAATATATTATGATACGTGTGTGTGTGTGTATGAACAAACTTTGAATTTACTGACTTTATTTAGCAAGGTGTGGAAAAGGTACTTTACACACCCAGTCCAGGAATGTAATGCTACAGGATATTAGCTCTAGAGTCTCAAATTATTTTTACTATGTGCATTAATTTTCGCTTAGCTATGTGCTGCTTCAGGAGGTTATAGTCAGTCATGTAAATGTATTATTAAAATGTGCAAGATAATTAGGGTATAGAACAGATGTATGATAATAAAATACTATGACAAATCCCTTGCCAAATAATTCTATTCTGTGTATAAGACAAAAACAAAACAAAACAAAACAAAAAAACCCACTTTATTAAGATCCCATAAAATTTCAAGAAACTAAATTGTTTTAATAGGGTCATCCTTATACTGGTAATTTCTATCATAGATTCTCATGTTTCTGAGGTTGTAAACTCCTAGTAAAATATATAAAACACAAAATGAATTGGTCCATTTTTCTTTATATTTCATACTTCTTACTGAGTAGTTCACAAAAGAACATACAAATTTTATCACCTAATATTTTACCTGGAAAATCTTTGTCAAGTACCTTTATAATTCAAGAATAAATTGAATCCCTATTGACATTTTGGAACTATACTTTTTCTAGGAATTTTATGCATTTTATATCACTACATCTGCATTGAGATTTAAGAGAGATTAAGCCAAGGCCACTTTCTACAATTCTCCCTTAATTCATGACTTGTATTTAAACATCTACTGAGGTTTATCACTTAAAATAGTTAATTTTTTCAACTTACCAATACTAAAACATATTATCTTATGCAGTTTTAACATAAAAGAGTAGTAAGAAGTTCTTCTACATCCTCCTAATTTTCTGCAATATTCTTTTGTATCATTGATCACCCTTGCAAAATGTGAATAATGTATATACTTAATGAAAGATGTCAGCATACAGGGAAAAAAGTATATTAGTTGCATTTATTCACTTATTATAGCATAGTGTATATTTATTCATTCATCAACTTCCTTTCCCTCACCATTAAATGTAAGTCTCACTCACCTGGAATTTTTGTTCAAGCCTTTTCAAAGTCTTTCACTGTGTTTGGAAGTTGACAGCCATTTGTTCAACTAAATGGTTTTGGAATAAGTGAATATGTGTATCAGATACAATGACATTATTGTGTTATTAGAGCTAGCTTGGAAATATTTAAGTTTCTTAACAACTGAAAATATGCAAAATATAACTAGTGAAGAATGTTAATTAAAATTGTGTGATGACGGGTGCCTGGGTGGCTTAGTCAGTTGAATGCCCAACTCTTAGTTTTGGCTCAAGTCATGATCTTAGGGTCCTGAGATCAAGCCCTAAGTTTGGCTCCATACTCATTGTGGAGTCTTTGAGAGATCCTCTCTCACTCTCTCCCTCTTCCTCCACCCCTCTCCTCACTGTGCTCACTTTCTCTAAAATAAATAAACAAACAAATAAATAAACAAAATCTTTAAGAAAAGAAAAATATTGTGCGATGATTAAAGTGATCACAGTTTACTATATTTATAGGTCAAATTTGTTATCTATTCAAGAGTTGTTTAAAAATTTCAAGTTATTTTACTACAGATATTATGATTAGAAATGACAGAATATTAATTTTCTGAGTAATATAAAATGCTACAAAAATTTTATGTATCTATAGCCATATTTCCATAGAAAGAAATTCTTGTTAAAACATTTAACTTGAAATACCGATCTGTATCCTAATCAATATGAACAAAGTTTATGTATAAAAATGACTTTTTTTTTCCACAAAAATCACAAACTAAGACTCTACAATTTTAAAAAATGCATTGTATTTGAGGCGGAGCAAAATATGTGGCCCCCAAATATGCCACTTTGACATGTCAATTATTTTGATCTAAAGGCAATCAAGACCCAGCAGTCTCAAGAGAAATTTTACCTCTCCATTAAATATCAAAATTACTTAGACTGTCAGCCTGACCCAGAAAGAGAGTATTAACAGAGGTAAATTTTTATCTGAATGCCCTTATGTTTATGGCACACAAATGCTTAATTACCAGCATCTCCTCTTCTTATTGTCCTGTGAATCACCATCCCCCCGCTTTGAAGTCCCAGGTTCCTTCCCTATTCCTTAGCTCAGGATGGCATATAAGCTTCACCTGACTGGCTTATCCTTGGGTATCTTATTCTTATGGGTTCCCTATACATACATCTTTCAATTTGTTTTTCTCCTGTTAATCTGTCCTGTGTTTAGATTATTAGAGCAACCAAAGAACCAAAAAGGATAAAAGAAATTTTTTCCTCCCAACATATTCATTGTCTGCTATTAATTATTTAAGCTAAATCAAGTGTAAGTATGTCTTAGTGAATATACCAGAAATTTCAATCTCCTTTTAAAGAGTCTATAGAAAGAGCAAGAATGACTTCTTCTTAAGCTATATATAAATTTCAAAATAAAATAAACAGCTCACAGTAAAATCTTGCCAGTTATCTGTATGTTTTTTAAAGAGTGTTCTCTTTTGGCTACTGTAATAATAGGTCATCATTTGCCAATACCCAGTGTTGCACATTCTGCTTTCCCTGGTTATTTTCACCAACAAAAACTGGGAAAGTCATCTTTGCATCCCTGCTTCCTGCATGTCATCTGGCACAAAGGCAGCCTACTAAGCACTGTGTGGTTAGAATGCTAAAGCACACAGTATGGATAATGGAGCCAATGCTGCCCATACCTGCTGACTGAAGCATTCAGTATCTGAACTCTAAGGCTTCAGATTGACAAAGAGTCCAACTGATCTTTCCCTCAGTTCCTATTCATGTTAAGTGTCCTGGAATCCACAGGTAGATATGAGATTTACATGTTTCCCTTCTCTGCTGGCTCTGAACTCAGGCATTACTACTTATGAGTCTGGATAATACCAAAACTGCTATCAGAGACTGCTTGCTTCTGCACAGGTCACAGTGTCACTGTCTTGGATAACAGGACACTACAGGGCATGTAGAAATTGGTTAAGTTACTCCTCCAAGAATGCTGGTCTGGGCCAGTCTCTACTAGTCACTACTTCTTTGACCTAGGAACAAAATACATTGTTTTTTTTGTAACATTAAGCCTCCCCCCCCCCTTTCCAAGTATGTTATTTCTGTTTTGGCATTTATTGATTGATAAAATAAACAATAAAGATTTTTTCTAAATTTTGTGTTTCATGGAAGGTATCTCTCCTTGTGTGATACCAAAACATGTTCCTGTGCATCTGTGTTTACATATCTTAGAAGCTGGGATTTTAATCATTGTCTCTACAAAATGTTAAATATTCCTCTGAGCAAAAGCTATCTTCATATTTAATTTCCCCTGAAATCATGGAAATGTGCCATTTAATAGTCCTCAGGGAAAAACCTGTTAGATAACTTACATAGTAAGGATAGTCTATTTGATGTACTTCCCTTTATTAACTCATATTAACTTATGAATTCACCTGTCATTTAACTGAGATATTTACCTAAGGTATTTCATCCATTAAATTATTTTTTACCTATGACTTGACTGTCACCTATGTCACTTACTATTTCATAGGCTCTTTTGGTCTAAATTTAAAATTTTCTCAGGTTTTAAGAGTTTCTGTTTCTACCTAGATGTTTATGACTTTCCTCTACATAGTTCTTAAGAGAAAATTACTTTCTACTGATCAAAATTGATATAAACAAAATTATTTTTCATGTTTTATTTAATGACTATTCATGGAACCATCACCATGTGCAAGATCGTGAGGCTATGAATTCTCTGGGAACCAAATCTAGAGAAATTTCCTGTTTAAATTAAGAAAGCTAGCTGAGGAGGTGCTAGGAAACTGAAGAGGGAAGTCAGAGAGGCATAAGGAAACCCTGTGAGAAGCAGATGAATTTCAAGACAGTCTTGGAAGGCAATCATATGTTCAGCCCCCTGATGGCTGATACGTAGGAGCTGTTCTACACCTACTTATGGCTGGAGAAACATGGAGTGGCCTAAAGATCACAGCCACCCTGTTGTCCTCCAACTGCAGAGATGTTTTGCAAAGTATCTGTGAGTGGAGAGTCTCCCATGTGATGATTCTCAGGAGCCTGAGAACTCTCCATGACTGTGTCTGCTCTTTATATCCCATTATTAAATATAGTTCATGTGGCACTTACCACTTAATAGAAAACATCCTACCACATCCCACCTATACCTTCCCTTGGATCCCTGGAGGTTACTACTTAAATCTTTCAAAGGTCCCATTGGAATGTGTTGCATTGAATACTAGGAATGTGTTGATAGTTGTGTATATTTGGATCCAACCATCTGCTGTTGCTCTTTATCATGGGGTCAACAGGTTTGGAAAATAAAACATTAACCCTTTTACTTTCCTATGGAATGTATTTACATTTAAGAGTGTCATTCCCACCCTGGTTTCAATTTCTGCATATTATTTGGGGATTAATGAGAGTAGTGTTCTTTTCCAAATAAGTTGCCAAGAGCAAGCAAATACAATCTTATGTAATTCATTACATGAAGACCAGACTTTGCTATCATAATTTGTATTTTTTTCATGGTTATTAAACACTTTAAAAATAGCCCTAAATTATTTCAAAATGTAATTTATTCCATTTTTAATCAAAATTCAAGAGAATGAAAGAAAAATATTAATAACCTGGAAGTTTCACCAGACATGCTTTCTGTGTCAACCTGATACCAAATCTACTGCCTGTGAGCCAGGAAGTGACATTCTTGTGATGTTTCTTAACTCTAGAACCCTTTATCAGTAACATCAGTGTTTGCTCTGCCTTTTGCTACCACCCAAGGCTTAAGGGTATGTTTCTCTAGGCTGCCTTAGCTCTAACAAAACTCTCCTTTTCCATGATGCAAATACCATCACCTGGCTCCAATTCCATCCCTTTCAATCTCTTGGGCAGTAGTCCCAGACTGTCCTTAACCCTAAAATCAAACCACATAAAGAATACTGTCTTAGGTTATTTTGTATCCAATGTTGTTGTATCCAATATTTGTATCCAATTTTGTATCCATTGTTTGTATCCAAACCATTGCTGGCCACCATCTCCACACCACCTTCAGTTTGAATGGATGTGTAAGGTGTGGCCTACCAGATGAAATGCTCAGTTCATGCCCACACATCTCCTAGGATCAAAGTTAACTTATGTCACAATTTGTTTAGCTCCACATATAATAGTGAGTTAGCATTAGAAGAATGCTTTTGGAAGACGTTCTCATTATGTGAAGGCTAATGACTGAATAGGTATATGTTTGAAAAAAATATTCCTGTTTCTTCTATTTACCTATGTTTACACGTGAGATATAGGTGGTATACATCAACTCAAGTGGACCCACCCGATTTCAACTTACATTTCAAAAAAATATATACAGGCAAGATAACAAAATATATGTGTAGCATATCGAACTTATTTTGTTATTTATTTATTTATTTATTTATTTATTTATTTATTTATTTAATTTTCCAGGGTTCTTATTCCTAGCTATCTTCCAGGAAAACCTACTGATCTAGGTATATCAAGAAAATATTTTGCCATAAGATTATTTTTTTAAAGTGGTGCCTGGATGCCTCAGTTGGATGAATGTCTGAGCATTGATTTTGGCTCAAGTTGTGATCTCAGGATTATGGGATCAAGCTTCCCATTAGTGGGGAGTCTGCTCAGGATTCTCTCTCTCTTGCTCTCCCTCTGCCCTTCCTCCATGATCTGTCTCTCCCCACCACCGCACTCCCCCCCCAAAAAAAACTTTAATAAGAGGGAGTAGAAAAAAAAAATGAGCCTAACATTTCAGAGTTTGTAAAGACTTGACTGTGATGGTCAGTGGTGATGCCAAGAACATTTTCCGAAGAATAGTGGAAGTAAAAGCATGGTGATTTGGGCTGGGGACTAAAGTGCAGTTGAAGAAATGGGGATTAAAAGGTGTATCCTAATTTTTCTTATAATTTTATTGCAAGAGGAGTGTGTGCCCATGACCAAGAAAAGTGGAAGGTCAGAGGAACATGAAAAATTAGTTTATAAATTGGATTTGTAAAAATTCTTCCAAGATTCCAGGAGAAAAATAAAGGCTGCAAAAATGGCAGAGTGTGCCCTGGGAAAACATAAAGGACTGAAAAGGACAGGGTGAGTGATTCCTCGAGAGAAGAGAGGAACAAAGCTACTACACAAAATGTGCTGGAATTGCTGCACGTGACTGAGTGGCCCATTCAGGTCGACACTGAGATCTGACACATTACAGGAGAGTTTCCATGAGCAGCAATCAATACTGTATTTGGTTATCCTTGAAAAATGTTAAGGGTTGAATTCACCCTGAGGCTTTTTCAGGACAGAAAGTTGAAGGTTACAGGGGGAGTGAGAGAAGAGATTGAATTCTAGTCTAAGCACACTATTGAATGGACGTTATTTTCATAGGTTTTTTTATCCACTATAATTTGATTTATGAAGGTGAGTTGTTAGTAAACATGTTTATTTTTGTCTATCTCTGTTTTGAATCAATTTTGTTGTTGTTGTTTATTTAACCATTACAGGATGTTGTAAATCAAAGGGTAGAAACATTTACACCAACTTTGGCTTTAATGACTCTGGCACAGAGTTCCAGAACTTTCCTTCAGCAGTTGTGTTGAGAACTCCTTAGCATCTTAGTTAAGACAACTCCTTAGTTAGGACTCTGACTAGTGTTACACTTAAATCATTTTAGTTTACCTTTTATTCTACCACCATTTACACGATTTGCAATTTTGTATTAAAAGAAGGAATTTATGAAGGTGTGCATTGTTCATACATTCATGATATTACACTGTATGATATAAATACAATCCAGAAATAAACAAATAAAACATGTTGTATGAATTGGAGAAGACGAGATATTGCAGGAAATGGTTAGAGAACATGAAGACATAGCTAAAGAAATGACCAAAGAAAAGATAGAGAAAAAAGAATAATCAAAATTGAATAGAACATCAGTGAACTATGGGGATAGCTTCAAGTGATGGAATAGATATGTAATTAGCATCTCGAAGCAGGTGGCAGAAAAATATTTGAAGAACATTGGTCAACATTTTCCCAAATGTGATAAAACTATGGTCCAATAATTTCAATAAGTTCAAGGGATTCCATGTGTAAGAATCATGGAGGAAACTACATGTCATAGCATAATTACATTGCTCAAAATCAGTGTTAAAAAGTAATATTAAAGGACAGCCATTGGATTTGGTGTCTTCAGTGGATTAAGCATCTGCCTTCAGGTCAGGTCATGATCCCAGGTTCTGGGATTGAGCCCCATATCCAGCTCCCCACTCAGCAGGGAGCCTACTTCTTCCTACTTCTCCCTCTCTTGCTCCCTCTGATTGTGCTTATGCTCACTCTCTCTATGTCAAATAAATAAACAAAATCTTTAAAAAATAATATTAAAAGCAGCCAAAAGGGGGGGGGGAATATATAGGTCACATGAAGAGGAAAAGATAAGCATCACAGCAGATTTTTTGTTGTTGGAAAAAATATGAAAATGAGAGCAAGAAGACACTACAACAACATTTTTAAAACTCTGTGGGAAAGCATCCAGGTAGAATTCCATGTCCAAGAATAACGTTTGCCAAAAACAGGCATGAAGTCGAGGCTCTTTCAGATACACAAAAGCTGAAAGAATTCAGCAGCAGCAGTCTCAGGCTGTGGGAACTGTTAAAGACATTTGCTTAGGTGGAAGGAAACTGATACCAGGTGAGAGCAGGAATGCAAAAGGAAAGAAGAGCACCGAAAATAAAACTACATGGGGAAATATATACGATTTCTCTTTTAAATATCTTTAATTTTTTTTAATTTTCATTTATTTTGTGACAGAGAGATCACAAGTAGGCAGAGAGGCAGGCAGAGAGAGAGGAAGGGAAGCAGGCTCCCTGCTGAGCAGAAAGCCCGATGCGGGGCTCGATCCCAGGACCCTGGGATCATGACCTGGGAGGAAGGCAGAGGCTTTAACCCACTGAGCCACCCAGGCACCCCTTTAAATAAGAACTGAGGATTTAAACAAGGTAGTAACAGTAAAGTGTACAGTTGTAACAGTGCAGTGTAACAGTTTATACCGCATGTGAAATCGACACGCATCACAGTAGCCAGAAGTCCGAAGGGGACTAACTGGAAGTAAACTCTTCTAAGGTCCTTTTACTATGCAGATGAGCTGTCATGTCGCTTCAAGGCAGACTGTGACAAGGCAACTATGCATATTATAAGTCCTAAAGCAACCGCTAAAATTACGTAAAACATGATGGGGGAAAATCTATACCACGTGAGCAATGATTTTTTTTTTTAAGTCTGCATTTTGTGAAGTTGTTTCTCACGTACGAGTAAACCATTTTGAAATCACCTTACATGAGTTCTGTGGTCAGAAACATGTGAATGGATGATGCGCCGCGGAAGCCGTTGAAGTCGGGAAGCAAGAACGAATCCCAGGGGCTTCACGGGGCGACAATCAGAGATCAGCATGGTCACTCATGCACACTTTCCAGCTCTGTCTACACGGAGGGCCCAGGACGCCTACCTCAGCATGGGCAGCAAGGGTGTCGGCACTCAGCTGGCTGCTGGCTTCTAGCTATTCTCCAGTCAAGAGCAAACATGGTGGAGAATGTGTTGTACGAAACCATGACGGGGTGGGGGGTGGCAGGGTGATTTCTTCATTTTGACAAATATACCACGGTTATTTAAGAGGGTTAGCAAAAGGGAAAACCGAGTGATGTGTATGTGGAAACTTACGGAACTTTCTTTGCAATTTTTTCTCTCAATCTGAAATTACTTCAAAATAAAACATTTATTTCAAAAAGAAAGCTGGAGTGGCTCTGTCAATAGTAAACAAATTAGATTTGGGAGTAACAAATATCACCAGAGATGGGGCGCCTTTTTGTCTCTGTTGGTGTGTCTGCCTTTGGGCTCAGGATCTCATAGTTCTGGGACCCAGACCCAAGTGGGGCTCTTTGATCAGCAGGCTCTGCGCGTCCCTCTCCTCTGCCCCACCTCACAGCTCCTGCACGGGCACACACACACACACACACACTCTCTCTCTCTTTTTCTCAAATAAACAGATGAATTTTTTTTTTAATCACCTGAGATAAACAATGTCATTTCATATAATAAAGGTGCTATTAATTAAGGGCACTTAATGATCATCAACAATTACACACCTCATCTAATAACAGAGCTTCATGATCTAAAACTAACCAGAACTCCAAGGAGAAGTAAGCACGTTTCCTGTCAGAGATTGCAATACTCATATCTCAATGATTGATAGAACAAACAGATAAGAAATCACTAAGGCTGTGGAAAATTGGAACAGCATTACCAACTTGATCTAACTGAAACTTACACCATGTTACACCCAGTAACAGCCGTAAATGCATTTGTTGTAAGAGCATATGGGGTATTTATAGAGGTAGACTGTCTTCAGGATCATGAAACAAGTCACGTGCTTCAGACAGGATCCAACCATAGCAGGTATGTTTTTCGACCACAGTGGAATTAAGTTAGAAATCAATTAACAGAAAAATATTGGAAGCATTTTCAAATATTCAGAAACTTAATATTTATCTAAATAACACACAGATCAAAGAAGTATCAAAAAGTCAATAATGAACTTTTGAACAGAATGAAAATGAAGACACTTAGGAAGAAATTTAAAACAATCAACAGCTGTATGAGAAATGTCAAAGAAAAAAATATCCTAAATTAATTATATCAGTTTCAAAGACTCTACGCAAAGAAAAATAAAGAGAAGGAATAACAAATGTAGAAACGGAAGTCAAAGAACTAAAATCCAGAACAAATTTTTTTTTATAAATCAGTAATGTCAAAAATTAGTCCTTTGAAAAGAACAATAAATGTATAAATCCCTTCATAGATAGATCAAGAAAAAGACAGGAAAAAATAATAACAATATCAGGAATGAGAAAGGTATATCATTACAGATGATACATTTTGAAAAGATAAAAATTGTACATTATGAATAATTTATAGCAATGAAATCGACAGCTTGACATGGGCAAATTACTCAAAACAACTAAAATCTGATCACAAGGAAAATGAAAACCTGAAAAACCTTCTGTCAATTTTAGAAGTAAAAATTTTAGTTACATACTTGGACACAAAGAAAGCTCCATGACCACATGAGCTTACTGGAGCATTCTAGCAAATATTTAATTTTTGTAGTGTTTGGTAGTACTAATGTTACTACCTGTCAATGTTTAAAAAACAACACTAATACACACATGCACAAGCATACGTGCACATCCATGGAGCAGAGACATGACAAGAAAACATCCTTCAATACAGCAAAATAGATTATACATTACCTGTGGGGTAATTGTAAGTATTCTAAATGAAATTTTAGTAAATCTAACCTACCAGTTTATGAAAAGAATCGTACTTTATAACCAGGTAGGATTTATTCCTTGCTTGTGAATCAATCTGTAATTCACCATGTTTCAAAGTAAAAGAAAAAGTTATATAATCACGTCTAGTAGATTTAAAAAAAAGAATTTGAGAAACTTTGGTATCCACTTTTGATTGAAAATTCTCATTAAATAAGAATAAAAAGGAACTTCTAACTTGAGAAAGGGTATCTAAGAATAAAACCCTACAACTAATATGACTAATGATGGAGATTGGATACTTTCCTTCATGGTAAGGTGGAAGGAGGAAGTTATTTATTCTCATCACTTTTTTTAAAAGATTTTTTAAAAACTATATGAGAGAGAGAGAGAGAGAGCAAGCCTATGCACATGAGCATGAGGAGAGGGAGAGACAGAGGGAGCAGGACAAGCAGATCCCGGCTGAGCAGGAAGCCCAACTTGGGACTACATCCCAGGACCCTGAGATCATGACCTGAGCTGAAGTCAGATGCTTTACTGAATGAGCTCCCCAGGCACCCCTACCCTCATCACTTTTACCCAACATTACAGAGAGCTGAAAATGAGTCTTGGAGCTGGGAGCACAGTCTAGGTAAAACTCTTATCTCTATAATGAGGGAAAATGACCATAGTTATGAAGTAGGATGTAGAAAGAGGAAGGTGAATTATAATAAAAAATGGATTTTATAGATAAGCAGAGATACTCAACCCCAAGTTGATGAGGAAGAATGTTGTATTCCATAGTTATTAAAAAAAAAAAAAAACCAAACAGCTTTTCCCCCTATATTTTCCTACCTGGAATACATCAAATATTAACAGGTTTGACACTGTGGCTTATTTTATTTTCATTTTGAAGATTTTACTATGTGTAAAGTGATCATTATTAATTTTACTAACAGATAGTAAAGTAATATTATCATTAATTAAATAACAAAAATATTGAACAGTAAAATATTAAGTTTTCTCTGGCCAATGAGATATAGGGAAATGTTTATTTGTTTATTTTAATTTTCTGCGATTAGCCTATAATCTGTATAACCAAAAAATAATGCTAGAGTAACTACTTTACATAAAAGTTATACCCATGTAATACATAGATCTACAGAGGATACACACATATACCCAGATATCTATACTATGTTAGGTTGTCAGGCCCAGTAAAACACATGAAACTATTAAGATTTAACTTAATGCTTATGCAGCTAAAAGTATAGTCAAGTTTAGAAAAGAAGTATATCCTGGCTTATTATTCAGTCTAAAGGTAAATAAGAGGGTACAGATAAAGGAGTCTCAGGATTCTACTGAACCCCACTGGAAAAGGGATGTTCGATAGGAAAGACTTTGAAAGGCTTTATGGAGGTGATAGTATTTGATGAGAATCCTTAAGACTTGATAAAATTTTGATGAGCAAAATGGGATTAAGAGCATTCTAACCAGTTGAAAGACCATGTAGAAAAGCACAGGCATGTGAAACAGGAACTGCATTAGAGACACAGTCGGAGGCTGAGTAATGTTCCTGTAGAGAAAGAGTGTATCATAATGTATTATACAAAAAAATTGGTAGCCATTTCGTGGATGACCTTAATTGCCAGAAAGAGAAAATTGCACTTACTTTGGTAGGCAATGGGGAGAGTTTAAAAGCGTTAGAACAAGCACAAAAGGAATCTGTCATTCACAGACTTACACGTCAGTATGTCCCTTTGGGTTTCCCTGGAGATGGAGGCCGAGACGTGGACCTGTGGAAAGGTGGTTTATTTGAGAGGAGATCCCAGGAGGAGAGGGCCTGGGAGTGAGAGGTGGAGACTGGGAAAAAGAGAAGACAGTATAATGGCGCATCACCCAGCCTGCTGGAGCGTACCGTAGCAGCTCTCCTCCTCCCTGACTTCTGGAATGCACACGGAAGGTGTCTGCGAACCATCTCCAGGACATAAGTGAGGATGGGACACTATTCCTCGATGGCTCAGCATGGCTCTACTGTGCATTAACTCACCCAAACTTCCATGCGGACTCACTTGTATGCAGTGATCAGGCTGGGGGTCTCCCCCAGGCAGGGAGGGAATTGCACTTGGGGCCACCCAAGGATTGGCCCTGGGCTCTGGACTAAGGCATTACAGAGTTCTTCTCATTAGGCCCTTTCACTGATATTGTGAAGTGAATATTGTTTTGAGATTAGGTTAAATAATTTTGACTAAGATCTAAGTCATAACAACTGTTTCTCCTCACATTATATCTCTCACTGAAAATACCTGACTTCTCATCATCACTTGAAAATGACATTTTAGTTCTTTTGTCTGAAAATGACATTTTATTTCACATCTGCATATTTGAAGCCCTTATTTAAAATGTCTTTCTACACCATGAGCAAGTTCTTTGTCTTACTCATTTTTTTTTTACATAGCTATCATAATGCCTGGCTTATAATACTCAATATATTTTTCTTCTAGCATAAAGCCTACCAACTTTCAAAACTGCTGATGTTTTAAAAAGAAAAATAAATGTGACTTTAACTCGATGCCTACATTTGGTTGCCACTTTCAATTCATAGATTTTTTTTTGATAAATATATCTGCCTCCCTCCCTTTTTTTTTTACCCATTAGCAGTTAAGATAACCACAATTAAAATACTCTTTAAGAATGAAATTATTCTTCCAATTTTGTCTTTCTCTAAATAGTATGTTACTCTTGTCTGCTCCTATGAGAATACTGTGCCTTTAAATTACATCTATATCATTGTATTTTTCTTTACTTTTTTAAATTTTTAAAATATTTTATTGATCTATTTTTCAGAAGATGGGAGAGAGAGAGACAGAGAGAGAGAGAGAGCATGCACAAGCAGAGAGAGCAGCAGGCAGAGGGAGAAGCAGGCAGAGGGAGAAGCAGTCTCCCTGCTGAGATCATGTCCTGAGTGCAAGGTGACACTTCACCGACTGAGCCATCCAGGCACCTCATTGTACTTTTCTTAATACTGGGGTAATTTTTCATGTTCTTTCCTTTTTGTTTTTTTATGATCATGCCACTGAAGTATTCTATTTTCTTCCTAGACATGTCTAGATAGAAAGGTAAGAAGGCAAAACACGAATGGCAGAATACAAAATAACATATTCTCAAGTCTTCTGATCTTTCTCCATGGGTCTTCTATGGGATTAGCTGAGATCCGCTTTGCATGGGCTTAGTCCTCTCATGCAGTTTTGTTAATAACCTAAGTCATTCCCAATGGCAATTTCCTAGAGAGTGTTTATCTCCAGTAAAATGCTACTTGCAAAGTAACATGTCCAATAAAATATGTGTAGTGTGAAGACTACAGGAAGAAATCAATATGAAGCAAAATCAGTCAAGTTCATGTTCCATCTCTCTGTGATGTTATTTTTATCCATTCCCTTTTTCTGACCTATAGTTGCAATTACAGTATTTATCTTTTATACATTTACCGTTACAGAGTTTTAGATAATTTATGTGCCTCATTGGATAATTAACCCCTCATCACAATGATAGCATTTATTATAAAATTATCTTTGACACTATCAGTCTCACATTCCATCTCCCTGGACCCCGTACTTGTGACTGGTAATTGCTCTGAATACATTGATCTGATCAGCATAGCCCTTGGTTGAGGGTCTCGTTTAAGAAGAAAATCTATTTCAGATTGTTAGCAAATAATGTATTGTAGCCACCATAGAAGAAAGTAGGTCTGAAAATAGTCACAGATATAAAAATGTATATTAATATTCCCTGGAAAGAGTAGAACTCATATTAATGAGAGTTTATGAGTATTGAATATCCTTATCAGTTCAAATTTTATGAAGCATTTAAATCCATGGGTCCTAAACTCATCCAAATGAAAAATAGTTTCCCCTCCTCTGCTACTCTGTTCAACACTTTCTGCCTCCAGCCTTATACAGCTACCTTTCATTTCCACAAGATTCCATCAGCATCCTTCCTGGAAGCTGGCTTCAAGTTCTTCCCTCTTCAGGCTATCTTTCATGCCACCTCCACAACCATTGTTTTAAAACACAAGCACAACCTGCCATTTTCTTCTCCAAAGCTTCAAGTGGCACTTCATCATCCAGCAATTTGCATCCACATTTCTCATTCTGACATACCCAACCTCCTTGATGGCATGGCCTTGGCTTCCTTTTTTAAAAACCCAGCTCTGTCAGGCACCAGAAGGAGAAACTATTTGTCACAGGTTGCGTGCTCAGGTTACCCAGTTCATATGTTGAAACCTTAGTCCCCAGAGTGATGATATTTGAATGTGGGGCTTTTGAGAAGTGATTGAGTCAGGTATGTTAAGTCTTCACGATGGGATTGGTGCCTGCTATGGTCTGAATGTTTGTGTCCCTCAAAATTCATATATTGAAGTCCTGATTCCCAAGGTGACAGTTTTGGAAGGTGGAGAATTTGAGGGTCATTGGCTTGTGAGGATGGGGTCCTCATGTTTGGGATTAGTGCCCTTATTGAAAGGAACCCGCAGAAGTCCGTTGCCCCTTCCACCGTGTGAACTTACAGCTAAAAGATGGCCATCTATGAACCAGGCTGTGGGGCTCTCACCAGATACGGAATTTTCTGATGCTTTGATATCAGATTTCCAGCCTCTAGAAAAGTGGGAAATAAATGTTTGTTGTTTAAGCCACCCAATCTCTGGCAACTTGTTATAGCAGCCTGCACTCAGACACTGTCTAAACTCACTCTGACCTAATTTTCTCATCTGTGCACGGGAGTGATAGCTAAAAGTAAAGCAGACTCCTTCCTCTTCCCTTATAATTTGTAAACTTCCCCCATCAGTATTTACCTTTTTTCATGTTAATCGGCCTTCTTGAAGTAACCTCTCAGACTCTCCAAGTGTCACTGTCAAAATTCTCACCCCACCCAGAGCTTATTCATCGCACAACTGAAACTTCATACCCATTGAACAGCAACTCCCCACATCCTTGTCTCCCAGCAGCCCCGGGCAATCCCTCTTCCACTCTCTGCTTCTACGAGTTGGACCATTTTAGATTTCCTTAGAGAGTGACCTCATGTAGTATTTGTGCTTCTGAAATGGACTTACTTCACTTAATATGATGTCTTTCCTGTAGATCGCAACATGGTCCCGTGCATTTACATTTTGGTTAAGAAGGTAGAGCTCAGGTTAGGCATTCTTACCAAACACAAACAAACAAACAAGACCCTCCCAAACATTCTCTATAAGGTCAATTTCAAAGGCAAACTTTTCATAATGGCTTTTCTCATCGAATTCATGGCAGAAAGATGCTGTTTCAGATAACGCTCACATTACTAGTACTCCTGATATCATACCTGTCCTCTTCTTGGTTTTGTTGTAAACACTTTTTTCTTCTTCTTTTGCTATTGGTCTGAAAACTTCCTGAAGCTTGAATGTCCTCTACTTACATGTAAATATCCCAAGTCATGAACTCTGGAACCCAACATCAAGGAAGTGCTATAAGAGCACGTGTTTAATGCTATATTATTAATTCCAGAGAGTTTGGCAATAAGCATATAAGAAACAAAGCAAATCTTCCCAATCACTCAACACAAGTACAAACAACCGAGTCAGTTCTCCCAGCACATCTCTCTTTTCTCTGGCCTGCTGCTCAAATATCCAACGGCCATTTTAACTTGTACCTGAATCAGTCGACAAAAAAGATATGTTGTTGTTCTGAAAATTTGGTAACAAAAGCAAATGTAAAGGTAATTGATGAATTAGGGATTCATATGGTTAGGTTTGGCATTAACATTTTTCAGGATGAGCTTTTAATTAACACATTAATCTTGTCAAGGATTTGTGGAGTACAAATCCCCAGGCTTTTCATACAACTGGAAAATGTGTCTTGGTCTAACATCAACTGAACTCAGGCCACCTGGGTGGTTCAATTGGTTAAGCTTCCCACTCTTGATTTCAGCTCAGGTCATGATCTCGATGTAGAGAGATCGAACCCTGCTTTGGGCTCCATGCTCAACATAGAGTCTGCTTGGGATTCTTTCTCTCCCTCTCCTTATGCTCCTTTCCTGGTATTCTTTCTCTCTCTCAAATAAATAAAAACATAAATAAGTAAGTAAATGTATAAATAAATAAATAAATCAAATCTTTAAAAGTTTAAAATAAAATAAAATGAACTCAACCTAGGTGTGTTAAAAAAAAATGTGGACAGCATAGATCTGTCAAGTAGATCATAGATCTTCTTCTTCATTACTGACCCCCCGCCAAAAAATTGTTCAAATTCAAATGCAAATCAGATTATATTCTGTGGAGAGTTTATATAGCTTACTGATATTGGCATATCCTGTATAAATTGTATTGTCATGGAGTTTCTCAAAACAAACAAGCAAACAAACAAAACAACAAAAATCCCATTCTTGTAATCTTCCTCCTAAATACAAATAAAGAAAACAGCTTTTCTGATTATACTAATGATATGTTATATCATATTTGTAATAGCTAGTATTACACTTTATGCCTCATTATAGAGCAGTTATCACCCTGCTAAATATTAGAGGACAGTGTATTCTTAACTAAATATATGTTTAGAGCAAGACCTATGTTTTACTAATTGTTACCCTTTCCAAAATGATCATTTTGGAAAGGGTAACGTTTACATCCAACTATTTAGATAATACAGGTATCTGCAATGACTTATATCTTAATCAAATGTGATGGTGATAGTGAAATCACCGAGACAATCTCATATGAAGTTGACTGTTCTTTCAGAAATTTCACAATTATATATTTTAAGCTAGGTGTTGTCCTAAGGTGCTTGAAATACACTATTGAGCAAAGAAGCATATAAACAACTATAAACTACCTGTATATCTTCCTTAGTGCCAGGATATAGTAAATAGATTAGGGGATTAAATAAATTATGAATTGGTTGAAAATGATAAGTGATGGGGAGTACTTTTCCCAGTACATTTTCCCAGGGAAATATAAAATAGTTAGATCGATGTTCTCTTCCCCTTAGCATTGAAAAGAACATGTAAAAAAAAGTACATATTAAAGTGAAAAATAAATGTCAAAAATGATGAGAAGCTAGGATCTAAACATGTATCAAACTACTATCTTTTGTCAGGGAATTATGTAACCATATATGTATCTTTTCTTATCTTAAATGTTCTGAGAAATGTATTTCTCTACCCCTACAAAACTACCTGCAAGTTTTGCTTAATACATTCTATATTTTCTCTTAGAAAAAAAAATCCTCCTATTCTTACACAGAATAACAAATTAGGATGGCTCAGTCCAGTAGAATTTCTACAATGTAACAAACAAATCTGAACATAAGGTTTTTACTCCCACAAGAACTGAAGTCAGCAAGGAAAGGTATCCCCAAATGGTTTGTTACAGGATGTCTCTCAACCAGTCACTTTAATTATTTTACAAACCGAGGAAACATATTGACAACCAACTCTACCAAGAGTGCTATACAAGTCTGAAGGAAATGTTTTGTTCCATGGTAAGGAGTGTAAATGATTACATACCACAAATCCAAATTCTGAACCTGAACGTAAGTCAAAAAAAAAAAAAAAGATTCACGTATTTGTTCTCTGCCGTATGGAAAGAGACATTATTGTGTCTTCAAGAATTCTAGTGTTTGTGTTTATATTAGAAACGAAACAGCTGAACATTTGTAAGTTATTTAATCACTCCTGAGTAATTATTTTATTAACAATTATTGTATTAACAATTATTTTTGCAACATAGGAATTATATTACTTTTCTGTGGCTTTTTTTTTTTAAGATTTTATTTATTTATTTGACAGAGATCACAAGTAGGCAGAGAGGCAGACAGAGAGAGGAGGAAGCAGGCTCCCCACTGAGCAGAGAGCCCGATGCGGGGCTCAATCCCAGGACCCTGGGATCATGACCTGAGCCGAAGGCAGAGACATTAACCCACTGAGCCACCCAGGCACCCCTTTTCTGTGGCTTCTTTACTAGTTTCCTAGGGCTGCATGACATATTCTGAGACACCTGACCACTTAAAACCACAAAACTTAACCCTCAAAATTTAGAGGCCGGAAGTCCAAAATCAAGGTGTCACAGAGGCTCGAGGGCAGAATTCAATCCTTGTCTCTTTTAGCTTCTGGTGGCTGCTGGTTTCCTTGGCTTGTGGCTACCTCCCTTCAATCTTGGTCTCTGTCACCGCATGGCTTCTCCTCTGTGTGTCTAATTTCCTTCTGCCTCACTCTTTTAGGACACTTGCTATTAATTGAAGACCCACAAGGATAATCAAGGACAGCCTCCTCTTCTCAGAATCCCCACCTGAATCACGTTTTTCCATATAAGGTAATAGTCATGGTTTCTAGGGATTAGAATGTGAATATATTTTTGGGGTGCCACCATTTTTAAATGTTCTGACTAAACAAACAGTACAGCACATGGAAACACAAATGGTGCCATGTTTGCAAAGATGTTCTCAGTTCTTTCAATGGGGTTGCTTCAAGGTGATGCTCACTTTGAACTGAAGACAAACAAACAAACCAAAACTTTCCTTAAGATTTCACTGAACAAGGGTGGCATTCTCAAAATCTTATAAAAGTAAAAGTGTGTGGCTCTTTGCCCTTCTCTTCCCAGCACTGAAGTCCCACTTCTATTTATAAAATATTGATTTATTTAAAATGAAAGGACTGGAGTGATCTTATGTTTTTCCCCTTTTTCTAGATGTCAGATATAAATTCTTCTGCTGATTTTTCTTCTTTTCATGCAAAAATATATCTTAAAGGAAAAATCATCAAAGTTAGTATCATCGTTGTGGCATCAATATATATTCAAGACTGCCCCCAAGAGTCTACAGGGCACAGTTAATGCTGTCATCCCTCAGTGTGGTGTGTGGTCAGTTTGGGAATTCAAATATTCAAGTATGTGAATATTTGAATATATTTACTTAATATATTCAAATACTCTTCCTGTTAGAGCACATACTAAGGTGTCTAATAGACTTGCCCATTCTAATCATAGAATTTGAAGCTTGCCAGCTATTCTTAAATTGTTTTAATAATTTCCTATAACCAAATATCATAGAATATGGCTGTGTAGGGGAAGAAAACCTTTCCCTTCTTCCCTTCTACATTTTTTGGGTCTTCTAATAATTAAATCAACATAAAATGGAATAACTGGAGAAAATATTAGTTTTATATTCACAGAAGGCCCAAAAGTAGAAGACTCAAAAACAAAACAAACAAAAAAAAAAGACTAAGGAGTGCAGCTTTTATTCCTATAAGACAAAGAAACAACAATTTGCCAAGATTTGTTAAAACAAAGGGATTTGTGCTTATGGTTACAAATTAATGAAGAAATAACAAAGTTTGTTCTTCAACATGGTTGTAACAAATTGGTTTTACCTTTTCATGACTGATATTTCTACAACCCAAGCCAAAACATATTGTAATGAATCCATTTCCTCTCAATATAATGGGTTTGAACTGGTATTACAATATTTTGTTTTGAATATTTCTGATTAGTATGGTGCTTAAGTGCATATTGGATTAGGTGTTGCACATCATGATTCCAATCCTGGAAATTTCCTTGAAATTTTTCCCTCCATTTTTGTTGGAATATTTGGCTAATTCATCTTAATCAGCATTAAATTTGGAGCATTAAATTTTCTAAGTCATATATGTCAGGTAAATTTCCTCAATCTGTGGCTTATCATTTCTACTTTTGAAGTAGGTTTTTTGTTGTTGTTGTTGCTGTTGTTATCCTGAAATTTTTCTTTTTAATATAGTTGAATGCATCAACTTGTTTACTTTTGTTTCAGGCATTTTTGTGTCCTGTTAATGAAGGCCTTTTTCTAGTCCAAGGTCTTAAATATACTTACTAATATTTTATTCTAATATATTATATGTTGTTTTTATATGAATGATTTGAATCTGCTTGGTATTTATACCAATGAAGAGTGAGGGATAGGGAGTCAATTTCAATTTTTTTTTTAAATAATAGATACCACTTATAGCAGCTTTGGTTATAGAATGGTTAAATCTTTTCCCAGTGACATGTTATCCTACAATAATCACTCAATAAAGATAAGAGTGTCTTCTGGTTCCATGCTGTCTTCATTGCTTGTCTATATTTGGAGGAATACTGCACAGTTTTGCTTACTATAACTTTATAAAGCTTCATTCTTAGTTTGGTCAAATTCACTCTTTTACACCTTTTGCTTTTTCTTTTTGTTTGTTTGTTTGTTTGTTTGTTGGCTTTTCTTTGCCATTTATCCTTCCAAAAGAATTTTAAATCAGCTTCTCGGGATCTTTGAAAATCCTTGTGGGGTTATAGCTAAAATGACTGATAAGCCCATGAATCTGAAGAGAATATGCCTACCCAGAATCTTTCTATCCATGAACTTCCCATTGATTTGTGGCTTTTTAAGTAATCTCATGAGCTTACGTGATTATGTTTCGAAGATTTAATGAACATTTTTATTATATTTTTGTTATATGCCTTAATTTTTTGTATGCAATGAAATTTTTAGTTTCATTTCTTTACAAAGATGTCTTCTATGTATATGTATATTCTATGCAAAAGGATTATAAATGTATTAATAGTGCTTGGTTTTTTGAAGGTAGGAAATTGAAGGGGAAAAAAGACCAATATAGCAGAATAATTAAAACAATAAATATTTGTGCAGAAAATAATAAAATAGAAAACAGGCAAGGAAATAAGAAATTCAGTGACACCAAAAAATGAGTAATGGGAAAATAGGGATGAACATTACAAACCTTAGTTAGAGTCTCCAAAGAAATAAAGGGGAAGACAAAGCTAATAATCAAAGTAAAATATGAAAGTGTGAATATCTCTGCCAAACCTTCAGAAATTAAAACAATTAGGAGGGAAAATCACACATGTTTTGTCAACAAATAATACAGTGTAGATCATAAAAATTGCTAAAATTGACACAAGAAGGAACAATCTGAACAGAAATGTCGTGAGTGAAGAAATTGAATGAAAGAGAAAAATGATAAATTGGACCTCCTTAAAAGTAAGATATATACCTCTGAGAACCTACCTCGGGGACATTACATTTGCCCACAGAGCTATTTACATATGATGGTTCATAACAGCTTGACTTTTAATAGTCTGAAGTAGGAATAAACCCACATTCTACTTATGGGTGACTAGATAAATAAAATATGGTAGAGCAGCACAATGCAATTCTACCCAGCTGTAAATAGGAACAAACTGCTGATCCATCAGTGTGGGTGACTTTTAAAAATTATTATGCTAAATAAGAGAAGGCAAATGCAAGAGACTACATAGTGAATGATTCCATTTAAATGGAATCTCCAGAAAAGGCAAATTTATAAATTCAGAAAGTAAGTTACCAGCTGCCTCGCGATAGGGCTGGATATGAAGGACATTTTGGGAGTGACGGAAATGTTCCAAAACAAAATTTTTATATGGTTGTGCACTCTATGTACTGAAAATTATTGGATTTTACATTTACAATGGGTGAATGTTATGGTATGTAAAATATCACTCAACACAGATATTTTTAAAAAGCAATACAACTAATTCCGCTTCTTCATTTTCTTCAAGACCCATCCCACCTTATCCACTTCCCCTAAAATATATTGAATCTTAAACCTTCAAACTTAAACATAACTTTGGGGGCCCCTGGGTGGGTCAGTTGGTTGGGTGACTGACTCTTGGTTTTGGTTCAGGTCATGATCTGATGGGTCTTGGGATCAAGCCCCCTGTGGGGCTCTCCACTCAGCAGGGAGTCTGCTTGCTATTCTTTCGCTTTGTCCCTGCCCACCTCCCTCTGTAAAATAAATAAATCTTTAAACACCATTTTGGATACCAAAATGTTTTAGAATGAGAAAATATTGTTCAGTTATTGGCAAACACAGTAAACTACACTTCTCAAATAGAAAAAAAATAATAGCTCTGGGCATGTGATTCTTTGGTTTAAATGCAATCTTTTTGTTTAGTGTTATATTTAACATTCTCTATGATAGTATGAGTTTTTCATCAGAAAGGAAAATTATTAAAGAACCAAAGGTCCTTAGAGCTGGGAAGTTTGTAGGTGCTATTTCATTCATCTTTGTCTTTTCAGATAAAAATTCCTCCAGGAATTCTTGCGTTTTAATTTGGTTGCTAACTTGAAGCGTCACCAACATGCAAATACATTCTTCAAGAGACATCATATGCTACTTTGGGCAGTGTTGTCAAGCCTGAAAGTTTTAGAAACATGTTAATTTATTTCTAGTACACTGATGTATAGTGTGTATTTCAAATAACTTACAAGTTATTCAAGTAATTTGTAATAACTTGTAATTTGGTCGTATTTCAAATAAGTTTAGTATTTAACTTATGGGCTCTACTCAATTAATTCAATATATCTGATTCTTCATTCAACCATTTTATCCACTTGCCGACACTGTTTGAAAATTATAAATGACTTACTTGATCACGAGCACACAAGAGATACACATATGTCGTAATTGTATGCAGCTTTGGCTCCATATAGGATCCTATGTGCTTTCCCATCCATACCAAGAGGATGTTTGGAAATGAAAAATGGTGCTTGAATTCAGAAGAGCAGGACTAGCAGCTCGAATTCACCAGCTACGTGCTGCTGGGTAAATTGCATCACTTCTATTTCTTTAGGATAAAGTGCAGAGCTGGGACAAAGCGACCTTCAAAAAGCCAGCAAGCACAACAGGCTTATCATGTCATCTTAATATGATCTCCTATCAGTTCTTCAAGACAGGGACAGAAAGGGCCAGTGAAGAGTTTTATTAAAATGAAGTTACTGCATTAGTTGAGCCATCAGAAGTTTCTCCACAGGCCCAGCATCAGGCCAAAGACCATTCCATAGGATAAATATGCTTTTTAAAAAACATTTTAAATTTCCATTTTTTTCCTGAGGTGAGTAGGCCTGTGGTGTTTTAGAAATTAATCAGAAGAATCTTGGAATCTGGAAATGATTTTTTGTATTAGAAAGGGCATGGTTTTCAAAGCAACTTGTATAAAACAACTTTTTTTTTTTTTTTCCCTGGGGAGAAAAAAAAAAAAAAGAATTTCCCTAGACCCTTAAAACTCATAATGAAAGAGAGTCCTCATAATCATTTCAGTATGAGAATCAGCAGGCTGCCGCTCCAGTTCCCGGTGGCAAAGAAAATGCTGAGCAAGAGACCTAGATTTTTGCTTCCTCTTTCCCTTGATTTTATGTGTTTTCCCTACCCCATATTTTATAATGCTTTCTTTTGAGGTATATCCCTTTTAACTTCAGGCTTGGGGGGTCAGTAAGAGAAGTAGGTAAGTCCTCCAAGTTTAATTACTTCCTTGAACTGTTTCACTGATAAATTATGAATTTCTCCAACGATGCCAGGGCATTCAATTCTCCAAAGTGGATTGCCAGCTTGGTCCCAACCCAGATTCCTTCTGCCAGCCTCCCTCTTTTATGGTCCCCTTTGGAGCACTGATTCAGGAGAGAAGTCACAGAGGACATATAGCCCTGAGATTGAACCAGGTGCTGGCGCTAGGCTGTTTTTCAGGTGAGTCAATTATTAATCTTCTGTTGGATGACCTGTTTCTTCTATGGCTCTCAGGGCCAAGTCTTTAGGCTTTCTTAGCATAGTAGTGAGCACTTAGAGAAGCCAGTCATGAGGGTCCAAACTTGCCAATCGCTGTGTAAGAGGAAATGCTCAGCTTTTTTTTTTTTTTTTTAAATATCCATAGTTTTTATGTCTAATATGTGACATATCTGATATTGTGTTTAATTTAATAAATATTGTTACCACTATATCGCAAGCTGTACTATACCTACAGATCTTAAGGTGTAATGAAATAGTGCCCTGTTTTTACAGTACAGGATTTAACTTACCTGACTTCTCCAGTTTGATACCCAAACTATCAGATAGATGGGTTTGAGTCTGGATGTATATTAAATCGTCATTCTGGATTCATATTAAAAGGAGGATTAAATGATATTTTTTTGATGGTCCATACTTTGTTTTGCATATAATTTCTCCTACTTTTTCCTTCACATTTTAATTTACACACTCATCTTTATCAGGAGTCACAAGAATACAGTGGTGGGAAGTAGGCGTTCTGAGATCTGCTCTTTCATAGAATCACTGACCTCAAGCAACTAGTTCAACTTTCTGTGCCTTTATTTCCTTCTGTGTAAAACTAGAAGAGGCCATAGGAGTGCCTAACTCCCAGGTTCACTGGGGGGATTAAATAAGACAATACAACATAATTGCCCTGTAATGTGATATGTGGGATGGCCTTATAGACAACTTGTGAAATGACTAGTGAGGATTTGGGCAGCCAGATACCCAGAAGACCTAGGGGTTGAGCTGAATTCTTGCAATTTTGTCACTGCCTCAGGAAGACTTGCTACATCCAGCAGACCATGGTCAACTGTGGGTTAATACGCCTTTGGGAGAACTCTGGGTCCGGTGGCTGCTTTGGAATTCTGGCCACTCTAATTCCCACTCAATATAATCCTTTACTATCCCCTCAACTCTGTGTCCTACCCACACACTCGGATTGGAAAGAACTCTGGTCTCTTAATTTTGATGGAGCTGAGGGAGGAGAGGTTGGCTTGGAGATTCAAGTGGCGATGGCTTTGGTGTGAAGAAGAGGAACAGGGATGTTTTATGTCACACTTGATTCATCATGGTGGTTTACTCTGTATTCGCAAAGAGATTCGGGGGCGCCCAGGTGGCTCAGTTGCTTCAGCAATTGGTTCTTGGTTTTGGCTCAGGTCAAAGTGAGATTGAGCCCCCGTCAGGCTTCATGCTGGACGTGGAGATTCTTAAGGCATTAGATTCTCTCCCCCCTCCCTCTGCCTCTCTAAAACCCAACCCCTCGCCACCCTCTCCCTCTCTAAAATAAAAGAAAAAGAAAAAGAAAGAAAAGAAAAAGAAAGCCAGATATACTATAAGCATTCTTTTAAAAAGAATTTATTTACTCCTTTGAGAGAGAGAGAGCACAAGTGGGGGGCAGGGAGATGGAGATGTCGAAGCCCTGCTGAACAGCGAGCCTGTCGCACGGTTCTAATCCCAGGACCCTGGGATGATGACCTGAGCAGAGGACAGATGGTTAACCCACAGAGCACCCCAGGCACCGCAGACATACTGCAAGCATTAAAGATTAGCTAGTATTAGTACTAACACAATCATCACTACCGTCTTCATTCTTTCTTGCCGGTATTCGCTGCGCGTGGAAACCCAAAACAAGGCACTGGCTCTTCTGAGCTCTACAATACATACATATTTTGTTTTTGTGCTCTAAAACTTTCCTAATTATATATAGTTACAAAAGTTATCCATTTCATGCATGAAACAGTTTCATCCTGGAGGTCAGTGCCCAAGTTATTTTCTTAAAACCTTTGCATCATTACATAGTTTGTGATGCATTGTTAATACTAGAAGAAGTAATTAATAAATAAATGAAATATATCTGTTTTTAATCATTTTGGGAAATGTAAGTATGAAATTAGATAATAAATGAATAACATATATAACATGTGTCACATGAAAAATAAAAATGAGGTCTTATTGAATGTCATCATTAAATACGTCAAAACTGAAGGTGAGGAGTTGGTAAGTAAGTGTGGTCATGCCTCAGTGAGGGAGGTAAGGAGGGAAGAGACAAGAAGGAGAAAGAGAAGGAGAAAATGATTAAAATCGACTTCATACACATAAGATTTAAGTTTAAGACTTAACCTATTTTTGTCCAGAAGATGGAATTCAGCCTTTACGTTTCTTTCCCTTGGACCCAGAACTTCTGAGACCAATGCTTGTTCTTCAATGAAGGCAAATAAAGGAAGCTCAGGATAAGACAAGAGATACACTAAATAATAACTTGCTTTGTTTTTTTTTTTCCTTGTTCCAAACAGTGATGAGTCTGGATATTACAATTTAGTCCTCTTATATATATATATATATATATATATATATATTTGCAATGACCTAGTGCAAGGAGTACTTAGTAAAAATGTCTAACACCATGACCTTTAATATCTCTTAACTAAATAAACGCCTACTTGCAAAAACTCCCATTTTTAGAGGGAAGTCCGGTAAGAATTGGAGCATCTGGAGAGATAATGATCTTGACCAAATGTAGCAAAAGACAGCTTCACAGCTTCAGTCTTCCATTTCAAGGCTCCCTAGGTGGTACAGATCTATAGACACTTCTCTTTTATCTGCAGAATACCTGGCAGAGAATTTTTAATAAAAATGGTCTTAATGAAAGTCAAAGGAATTTCTGAAGAGCTCAATTTTTGCTGGTCAAAGACAGAAAAAAGAAGTTTGGTTTTGTTTGTGTGTGTGTGTCTGTTTTTTAAGTGATATCCTACTGGGAACTAAGAGAAAAGAAGAGATCTAAAATTAGAGAAAATATTTGTACAAGTAGGTAAAGTAGATAATTATATACAGCTACAAAATTTCCAAGAACTTCAAAAATACATAAATATTTTGGAAGAGGATTCCAGGAAGATGACAAAATAGAATGCGCCAGGAATCTGTCTCCCATCTACACAACCGAACTAGCCGAATCTGTCTCATGTAACTGTTTTGGAACATCAGAGCCTGTTGTAGACTTGCAATTTCCAGCAGAAGGTCTGCAGAGTAAATTATGGCTAAGATGGCCAATTTCAGCTCTTAGCTGAGCAATGGCTATCCAGAGCTCTTCTCAGGCAACCTTCACCATGCAATTATTTAAACAACGATTGACAGGAGAACAATCATCTGTTCGTTTGTCTAATCCTGGTACATGTGATTAAGTACTCGAGCTGAGAGAGTCTGACATATGATCTGACCACACCTGAGAATTCTATAAAATGTGCAACTGAGTTAATTATAAAGTTGCCTAGTGATTTAAGGAATCTAACAATAACCATTATGTAGTTTTCTTTCCCTGTATTCTAATACCGGGAATGCAGTTCCAAGAAATTATATATATTTGGTTATAACAATTAATACTTTGCCTCTGGATAGAATTCTAGGTTGGAAAAGGTTTCCAATGTGTTTTAGTTTTCTTGATGTTCCAGAGAAGTCTTATGACTGTCTGATTACTGGGTAGATGGTATTATATCATTATTCCTTTCTATGTCTGAAAAAATTACTAAAAACAAACAAAAAAACAAAAATAAAAGCAAAACCAAAACAAAACAAAACAATCCTTGTCTCTAGCATCACTGTGTTATTCATATCATTATATATGTCACGACATGATAAAGTGATATCAAACACAAATGACCTATTTATTAAAGAACTAGGAAGTTATTTATATATTTTAATATCCAAAATTAACAAAAATAATAATTTAATTTCTTAATCAACAGTGAGTTCAAGTAATAATTAGCATGGTGTGTAAAACAAAGCAAATATTCGTGTTAGAGTAATTTGCTAAACACATTGTAGAAATTAACAACAAATACTGTGGTCAGTAGACCATAAGGAATTTTTCTTTAGATAATTATTGTTTCAGTTTTATTTGTTTTTATCTCAGAATTTATACTACAGAGGGATTTACCTTAACAAAGATCTAACATTATATTTAATAAGTTCGATTATAGAAAAGAGTAAGGTCTCTATTTTCCTCACACTATTAGTACTTAAGGGAAACTGTAGCTTTTTTCATTGAGATCTATTGAAGGCATTACCTGAGCTCCTGCAATTACCTGAGAACTTGTTCTTAGCAACAGCATTGTGGTAGGCTGTGCATTTTAAAATTAGTATTTATCATTCCTAATGTCTACTTAATTTACATGGCCCAAACACCCATATGACTCATGAAATATTGTGCCCTATGAAAAAGATGGTGCATTATTATGCCAATAATTCTTTTTTATATCCATCAAATTTTATTTTAAGCTTTGAAAGTATTAACATTAGTAAATTCATAAACCAGGTTACTATTACTTCTATTAAATAGCACATTTGGAAAGAACAAGTGGGAAAGAGTGCTTTGTCTCATCATTCTTGCTGAATAAAAATATTTATGTAGAGTTTTAAGCACATTTGCATTTATAAGGCCATACTGCGTCCAGATAATACTAATTCTCCATAGTCTTCTGTGTGCTCATTTTCATTTTCTTTCTGGAGCATCATGTTGGCTTGAATGACATCAAAAAAGACCACTCTGATATTTAAAAAACATGATTAAAGTTTTTTCAGTTGGATTTGACTAAAGGCACTAGACAAATGTAATAAGATTGTAGATAGCATTTCCTCCTGATATAGGAAGGTAGTGCCTAGAAAAGTGTCCTATAAGGAGCGCCCCATCAATACAAGCTCATGCCTCACTCTTTACTTTACTCATAAGGCACAAATTGATGCTATTTCTCCCAAGGTGGCATAATTACTCCCAAGTTTGGGTAAAGCCTACCTGCCTCCGGACAATGAATGCAGTAGTGTTCAGATTAATATTTGCCCGCAGAAAGGCAGTTGACAGGAAAATAACTTTTGTTACCCTGGAAAGTCTGTTCAATGCCACATAGCATGTACAGCTATCATGATGTTTTGCTTCACTGCAAAATATAACTCTATCTAACTATATTTTAATGTAGATTTTCAAAAATAAAATATAACTAGAAATATATATATATATATATATATATATATATATATATATATACACACACAGAATGAACTGTGAGCTTTGCCACAAGGCTTCCTCGGGCTATTTTAAATTGCATAACTCCTCCTCATCAAACTGGCTGGGTCCCAGACAGCTGGCAGACAGTAGGGCACATTCCTGAAGCTGTAATAAACACCGGGTTCAAAATGCTGATATCAAAATTTGTGTCATGTTTAAAAACAGCAAGGGATAGAAACGTAGCATGCAGGTTTTCCCCCTCTTTCCCCTTAGAAGATTACAAATTGGATTTGCCTCATAATCTTTCACAAAATACATTTTGTGCAAATGGAATATATTCTAATAGTCTGTTTAGCTTAGCGCAGTGAGCTGTAACCTTATAAGACAGAGTCCGATCTCCCCTTAAGAACACTGGCTTTCCTGAAAACAGTCAAATCAAATTTACAACTTCTTATGAGATATGGGGACTGGAGTTTATGATAAATGTTACAAGTATTATATGCTTATTTAGTGCAATCCTCTTTCCTTTATTATCATGCATGTATTTGCTTTGAAAATCATTTGGAAAGAAATTGCTGAGCTCATTAGAGAGATCATTTGCGCCACTGGAGTGCACGGAAGGGCTTTGCCGCTTTTGCCCTGTTGTGACGCGCAATTCCTGTCCATGGTAAAGACTTAGCTCTTCGGTGTAAGTTTGAGATTCTTCTGGGCATGGATGTCAAAGTCCCAAACTCGTTATTAACACTTGCAATGAAATTCTGAAGTAGTGATGAATCTCTTCAAACCTGAAACTCTCACTGTTTTTAGGGAAATGCTAAGCGTCATGAAAATGCCCATTTTATAATGTGCCAGTCGCTGGAGTCACAGGCTGTCATTCGGGGGCATCGTGTCGCCGATCTGTGAGATGGCCTAACCGGCGAAGACACCATGGCAAGGCATGGCTACTGTCGTGGACCCCTCAGTCCCGGGCGGCATTGCGTCCCCAGCCCTGCCAATCTGCACACCCTGTTAGTGAAAGGGACCAAGGACGCGCTCCTTTACTTGCTCCTCGAGTCTTGCGCATTCAGAGGAATAGGAGGCTTACTCTGTGCGCCTTCCTGAGGCCTCTAACGCAGCGCTCTGACATTGGCAGCGGAGTTCAACTAGGGCTCCGCAAGCCCCGAGTCTGCCACGTGTGCGCGTGTGATGTCCCCCTCGCAGTCCCGTGGTGACATGGAGGCCACATCGTCCCTTTGTGTCCCAGGTCTAAGTGTTTGATCAGTCACCCTCTGCTTTCTCCTTTCACAGACAAAATCCAGGGCAGCTAATGGAGGTGACGTGACATCTCCTCATCTGAGCTGGGGCAGGGGCTGGGGGGGTGTGCAGGGGGAGGGCACAGAACACAGGGCAGAGGAGAAGGGAGAAAAAGGGACCGAGGCCTGGTGCTTCATTTGAATGACAGTGAGGGGAGGCAATTGGGGGAAGTAGGATGCAATACTTCCCACACATGCCTGAGGCCTGAAGTACTTTAGTCAGAACGGGCAGCCAGAACTCATTCAGTAAAAATTTTACTGAAATAATTTTGAAACAGAGGGTTAGAGTAGCCCAATCCAAAAATACATTTTTCAAAGGAAATGGTTATCATTAAAACGTGTGAAGAGAAGGGAAAGAGAAAAGTTAAATGAGGGCATTCTTAATATTTGCCTCTGTATCAGAGTAGAATTTATAACTCACAAATATATGAAGTTTTTAATATCTGATGGGATTTCATCAACAAGACTCAATTCTGGTACCAATTCACGTGTTTCAAGTGCTTATAATTTCCTTTCAGTCATGTTCTCTTTCTGTGGCTCCAAGTATTTTTTTTGTTTCTTTGTTTTTTTGTTTTGTCATAGCGAGCGAGCACAGGCAGACAGAGTGGCCGGCAGAGGCAGAGGGAGAAGCAGGCTCCCGGCCGAGCAAGGAGCCCGATGCGGGACTCGATCCCAGGACGCTGGGCTCATGACCTGAGCCGAAGGCAGCTGCTTAACCTACTGAGCCACCCAGGTGTCCCTCCAAGTATTTTTATAGGGGTATATTCCCAACTCTGTGCATTTATTTCTGTGATAGTCAGTTCTGTAATTGGAATTAACATCATGTCCCCAGGTGATTTATTAAAAAGAAGGCACTTAGAAGTCAGTAAGGACTCTATCCTACCTAAGGATGGGGCGTGCAGTTAAGTTCTGTGAGACAGCAGATTCTAGAACCCCAATGTCAGGTGCTGCAAGATAAGGGAAGACAAGGAAGTTCATTTTAGAGACAAAGAAAGGACCCAAGGAGGCAACAGCCCCAGTGGGCAGAGAGCTGCATAAAATCCAAGCTTCACTGGAAAGAGGCATGGAACAATCATCGGAAACCATAGCTCCAAGTCATAGCTGCCTTGAAAACATTCCAGAAGAAAACTGTATCCAGTATAATTTCTGCACTCCGTATTGAACCTTGTCCTTAGTCTTTCGGCACCCAGCATGAACACCGTTTACCAAAGAGCATGTCAGCAGATCTGCTGGGATTTTAGAGCAGAAGTACCATGCGAGTATTTGCAAGAAAGGCCCAGGAGGAAATTTTTATGGCAGGAAAATGTGTTACGCTCATCTTAAACCAACGGGTCAGCCAGTATCACACAACCACTGGTTTTCATTAGAGGAGAATGCGTGTATGTTAGCATATGGCTCTCACTGGACTGTCCTGCAAGCGAATCAGGGCTCTGAGGAGAGAAAATGCAGAGAAATTGAGTTGTTCTAACGTAGAGATGTAAACCACACTCACAAGCACGTGCACTTGCGTGTATACAACACTGAGAGCACGAAGAGATCGTGATGTGTTACCTCAGCCACCGTACGTACCACAAAAGCCCATAAAAGATACTTTTGTCACCTGTGAATTCTCCTAAAATATGTTGGAATATGAAATAGGGAGTAAAGACAGTACACAGGAAAGCCACCAGGATTCGAGCAATTAGCCAAACGTGTCTCCATACGAAGCCGGGAAAATCAGTGTAAGCCGGTCTATGTCAGAATTCCACAGTGACGTGGACTCAGGGATGTGTCGAGAAACGGGTGACACTCTGAAGGGCAGAGCTATGGTCCCGTGTACACGTCTGAAGGAGACTCACATGGTGGCACATGTCTGGAAGACATGAGATAACAAATGGGAATTTGTGGCGCTCACTGGTGGAGTTCTATGGGGGAAGAAAGAAGGAATATGGGAAGGATTTCCCGGAATTCTGTTAACAAGGGACCAAACCCAAATCTTCGATTTCCCCTTTGTTGTGAGATTATTTTATCAGCTGCCTGGTGCGTACTGTGAGACCATAAATTATGCTGAATGCAATTTTGCCGGCAGAAAGCTGTTTACCGGCGCAGAATTATAGTTTTCACTTTTTCCTTATGATCTCCATTAGGATATTACGGAAAGAGAGATTCAGACACAAGACACATTCGGACACACAGGATCGGTCAGTTGCTAATAAATGACGGGAATGTGAGGTCGGCTAAGTGGGAGGAAGGCTGAGACTTTAAAATCGTGACTGAAGCACAGAGTTCAAATCAGGTCAGCAAACAGGAAATGTTCTCCTTAGGATCCAAATTTGGCCCAGCGCACATCTCTCCCGCTTACAGTCAGGAACAGTGGTCATGTGGGATGCGAGGCTGAGAGCTGAAAAGTGACCTCATTTTAAGAAGAGGAACAGAAGAACCCAGTGATGGAATTCTAGCCAGAAATTGACATAACTAGAGAATCACCCATGCACTAAATATTCCTTTGTTGTTTTGGTTTTTTTCCTGGAAATAAAAATATGAAACAACATGGTAAAATATTAAATACATTTACCCATGCAGCAAGTGGCAGTTTATTTTTATATTTGCTTTTACCTGTTGATTATTATTAATTTTTTGATTGTTTGATTATTATAAATGTATAGAGACTCTGAAGGACAGTTTCTAATAATTCTTGAATGAAATGAGCACAGTTATTTAACTACAATCAAGTATAGAAAAAAAAGAAAATACTTAATAATAACCTCCAGCATGTGCTTGCCTTCATCATAGTCCTTAAATTAACTGCTATTCTGACTTCTATCACCATAAGTCAGTTTTGCCTTCTCTAAAACTGATATAAATGGAAGCGCATAATGTGTGTATTTTTGTATCTGTCTTCTTCCCTTCAAAATGTGCTGGTGGAATTCTTCCATGTTTTTTTCATTTAGCAAAAGAAATGATTGCTTGTTGACAAAACAAATTAACCCCCATGCATCACAGCTTAAATCAACCCAATTCACTCTCTCAGAGTTTCTGGGGAGGAGCTTGGGCAGAGAGTCTTGTCTCTGTTCTTGTCAGCATCAGCCTGTTTGGTGTGAAGGTGGAGGGCTGGAATCATCTGAAAACTTACTAAATCACACGTCTGATGTCTGGGATTGAAAGAGTCAAGGAGCTGGGGGCTGGTATGCTGGTCTCGGATGTCGCTATTTCCATGTCAGAGATCAGCAGAGTGAAATACGTGTATGTGCATACATGTATAATGTGAATATACATACATGTATGATCCAACTTAAACTGTCTTAAAAGAATCTCACTTCAAATACAGTAACATATGTAAACTGAAAGTGAAAGGTTGGGGAAAGATGTCACGCAAACATCAATTTAAAAAAGCAATACAGGGCGCCTGGGTGGCTAGTGGGTTAAGCCTCTGCTTTCAGCACAGGTCATGATCTCAGGGTCCTGGGATGGAACCCCGCATTGGGTTCTCTGGTCAGCAGGGAGTCTGCTTCCCTCTCTCTTTCTGTCTGCCTCTCTGCCTACTGATGATCTCTCTCTCGAAAATAAACAAATAAATAAATAAATAAGCAATACAACTACAGTGGCCATGTGGATGTCGAAGCAGACTGAGATCAAGGAACATTACCGAAGACAAAAATGGACACTGAATACCAATAAAAGGATCAACACAACAGAGATAACGATCCTAAATCTCACAGCAGAGCTTCATAGTAAATAAGGCGAACAATGAGAGAGCTAAGGGGAGAAATGGACGTGTCCATGTTGACGGATGGGGGGACTTCTACAACTCTTTCTCAAAATCAAAAATAATACAGAACATCTGAATGATGAAAAACAAACAAACAAAAACGCCTGAATGATACAATCAACTAAATGAGATCCAACTGATGGGTCTACAGAGTCCCTTATCTAATACACAATTTTTTTTTTCAAGAACCCCTAGATCATTCAGTATTGTAGAGTATAACCTGGATCAATTGGCAAACTTAGCAAGTTTAAAAGAATTAAAATCATACAAAATACTCTCTTGCCATGTGAAATCAAACTATAGGTCAGTAATAAGAAAAGAACAGAAATATCTCTAAACACTCAAGCATGATACAGCAATCCACAGGCCCACGAAATCAAGGATGTCTCAAAGTTTTACTCGTAATAGCTCAAATGGGAACCAGCTCCACTATCTTTCAACTGAAGAATGCCTGAATTAACTGTGGCATAGCAACACCATGTCCTACTACTCAGCCAAAAAATGAAGGTTTTTTTTTTTTTTTTTAAGAGACTTTATTTGAGAGAAAGAGATAGAGAGAGAGATTGAGAGAATCAGGGAGAGGAGAGGGAGAAGGAGAAGCAGACGTCCTGCAGAGCAGGGAGCCCCACACTGGACTGGATCCCAGGACCCTCGGGTCATGACCTGAGCTGAAAGCAGACGCTTAACTGACTGATCATATTCACGCTTTCCAGGGAAAGAAGAGGTCGCAGGGAGCTGTGGCTCTGTAACGAGCTCATGGAGATGGTGAAATCTTACAAGGCGGTTGGGATCAGTGCTTGATCCTGGCGTAGCACTGGGCCGGGTTAGCAGGAGGCCACTGCTGGGGGACCCTGGATTAGTATCACAAAGGATCTCCCTGGACTTTTTCTTGCCACTACAAATCTACAAATATGCCAAAACTAATAGATTTAAAAAAATAGAATGATGTCAACGTGCCAGGCAGGAGAAACGAAAGTGATGCCATTGAGTGTAGAAAAAAGTAGAAGAAATGTCATTAACAAAAAGCATTAGTCTATAAATAAGGAAAGCGAAGCCATCAGAACCAGTCAGTAGGAACTCTTAAGTTTCTCAGTTGAATATAGTCTAGCTGAATTCTGAGCCGAATTACCTATCATCGGTTCTGATGATATATAAAATCCTTCAAAAATTGTGAATCAAGGTTTAGATTTGACAAAAAAAAAAAAAGTTTGAATTCACAGAAAATTTCCTATGACCTTAATTATACATTTATGTATTTATTTTCCTTTGAGGTGTCCCTAGTATCCTTGGTATATCAACATAGTTTGTCCTAATTTCTGGAAAACAATTCTAACAGTGAGAGGCATTCATTTGGGAAGAAGGGAGATATTAGAACTGAACAGCAATCTGATTTATACACTTTTTTTAGTTTGTTTGTTTTTGTGTTTGGCTTTTGGAAAATTTTTCATAGACACCCCAGTTAAGGAAAAAATCTTATTTCATGATGACTGGAAACCATATACAGCCTGTATTATTATTACAATAATTGCCCTTAATAGCTATTATATTTTTAGATTGCAGTTTAAAATATTATGAATGATGTTTATGTTTTTGCAAGTGTGCAAGTAAAAATTGGCGTTGATGATGTTTTTATTTTAAACAAGCGTATTATAATTATCCTATATATAATTTCAAATCTGCTAAGCTGGCATATTTAAAGATTCATTTAGCTACTAGGACAAACGGAAGTAATTCCTGCACATTCCACACGATTTCAGTTTGTTCTTTTTGAAATGCGTGATCTTGCTTAAACCCACGACATTAGTACTTGTCTCTCTTCCAGTGCCCATATGGCATTTGCTTGGATGTTCTATTATTATCTCTTTTTGTGTCTGTTCCACCAACTGCAGAGCAATTCATAGCATTTCCAATAGAAGCGTCTTCCTATATATACATATATCTATATCTGTACAACTCTATAATATTTACCACACATTGCCATTTGATATTCTTTATATCGCCGTTGTGATGTATTAATGCATAAAATGAAGTTGGTACTATAAAACCGTTGGAGGCTTTCTGATTCTGCCTGATATATAGAATTCTATTGTTCTTTTAAAGATCTATTGCTTTATATATAGGTGCAGGAAGTGGGGACGTAGGGTTCTTACTTTGTAAAAAGGAGCAACCACAATCCATAGCAGATAGGAGACAGATGCCAGGACACAATAAAAATTCTGTAATTTGACAAGAGGGTGGGTGCTACTGTGGTAGGTACTGTGGTGCCTCATCTGGTTTTGTTTTCTCATCTATGTATCTATTAGGCTGCTGCAAGCTCTATATACAAGACATAAATCCTTCAGGTTTTTCAAGGCATAAAATACAATTTTATAATTCCAAGTGGTATCCGTTCTTATGGAATATTTAAATCTTCAAGGGGGCCATGTTTATCAAATTTCTATTACTACTTCATTGTTTGAGGGAACGATAAAGCCATTTCTATGAAACACTAACAACTTACTTTTTAAGACTTGACTGCTTGATATTTCAAGAAGCTTATCTTATTCCAAAATTTGGATCTCATACTGAGTGTTAAAAATTTGGAAGGGGAGGTGGGCCGGGGGTGAAACGGGTGATGGGATGAGGGAGTGCACTTGAGAGGAGCACAGGTGACATATGGAACCGTCAAATCACTGTATTGCATATCTGAAACAAACGTCACACAGTATGTTGACCATACTGGAATTAAAAAGTAATAAATAAAAAAAAATGGACATGGATGGAACTAGAGGGTATTATGCAGAGTGAAATAAGTCAACCAGAGAAAGACAATTATCATATGATCTCCTCATATGATATGAGGAATCTGAGAAACAAGACAGAGGATCAAATGGGAAGGGAGGGAGAAATGAAACAAGGTGAAACCAAGGAGGGAGACAAAACACAGGAGACTCTTAATCTCAGGAAACAAACCAAGGGTTGTGGGGGGAGGGGGTTAGGGGGAGGGTGGCTGGGCGATGGACACTGGGGAGGGTATGTGCTATGGGGATTGCTGTGAAGGGTGTAAGCCTGATGATTCACAGACCTGTACCCCTGGGGCAAGTAATACATTGTACGTTAATAAAAAAAAAATTGGAAAACATAAAATATTCAGCTAATGACTATGGATTACTTGGTTTATTTTTTTACTTTATAGAAATACACTATAATAAAATACCTATATTTAATGAATGATACAACACAATGAAGCTCATAATCATGATATCTTTGAAGGCATTAAATCATGCATATTAAAATAACTTGGAAATAAGATTTAGACACTTTTACAAAAACATTGTTTACAAACCTTAGTGAGAATATCACTGAGCTATCAGTATCAATCTTAGAGCACATGAATCTAAAACTTTAAAAATGCATAATTATAGTATTAACTATAAATACATTATACTTCTGAGTGATGATATTGTGGTTCATGACCTTTGAACACTTTTTGATATTTATTTTTCACAAATTGAAAATCTATGCTGAAAATGTGTTGTAACAAAAACTAAATAAAATAATTGGACATTAATGTTGACCAAATGTCAACCACTTCTACACAAGAAGTAAATATGCTCTCCTCTTCAGGTCAAGTAATCCATTTTTTGTAGGCAAGTTGTCAAAAAAATTGCAGCCAAGCTTTCATGTCACTTTTTGCATCCAGTTTTTTATAGGAGCAACAATTCTCACAGCAAAGCATAAGCAGCAAAATTCTAAGGATGACAAAGCTGCAATATTCTGCCTTGTAATGGCTCCACATGCGAAAATGACCTTGATACAACTTGGGATGGAGCTCGCCACCCTGGTATTCACCCTTCCGGAAGCAAATCCCAAGCTTCTGATAGACACTTCCCAGATGAGACTGCATAAAAGCAATTAGACATTCAAATGGAGTCACTTTTTACTAGGAAGTTGAGTCTTTAACAAAAAAGAAAACAAACATTCAAAGGATGGTCTCGAAAATCAAAATATTGAATCCATTACACGACTTTCAGATTCTTACAAGAGAGTAAGTCCATCTTTTTTAAAAAGATTCTCTTTGAGGGGAAAAAATATATATATATATAATTAAATGGACAGTGTGTATATATATATATAAATATATATTAAAAATATATAAATATATATAAATCAAAAGTATCATCACAAAATATAGTATGAGCTCTGCCACAGACACTGTACTTGTGAATTAAAGGGGTGGATAATGAGGGATTTTTAGGCCAACTCTGCCTCATGTGATGCCGTGCATTATACTTGCTGAACACATGCTAGCAAATTACGAGAAAACACAGAAAGTAGAGGTTGCAGGTGCCTGGCTCTGTGAGGAGTCCCAGCTGGCTTCAGCCTTTGTAGAACATCCAGACAACATAATACCACCATTTATTTAGACTGAGGGTTGCAGCTAAAGGATTTTGGATAATGTAAACCAAGTGTTCCCACCTGCTAAACGTGGATGTATCCTCATGGCTGATATTCTCACGGCTATTTTACTTGAAATGTTTTAGTATAAGGAAGAGGAAAAGATTTGTAATGTTATGCCTTTAAGGAACAGAACCTATAGTCATCAGCAAGGGACTAACTTTATTGTCCCAAATAGGCCACCTGAACACCCTCGGGATTTCCATTTGCAAAGCATGTGGCAAGAATCCCCAACCATGTCCAATACCATCCTTAAGGATGCTGAGAGACAATCACAGTCAGGTTTACCATGTCCGATACCATCAGTAAGGATGCTAAGAGACAATCACAATCAGATTTACCTGAATGCAAAAACTACATAAGCTTCATATATATATATATATACAGATATATATATATCTGTATTTACATATATATATATATCTGTATATATATATTTGTATATATATATATTTGTATATATATATGTAAATACAGTATACGTTATCATACTTATTATATAACTACTGTACATATGGATGGCAGAGTATTGCTATCTCAAAAAACCGTTTGAATCCTGAAGACAAATACAATGAATAATTTTAATTTATAATTTGCCAAGATGCTCAATTTGGTTTTTGGAAAAGTAAAATTCAACTGTGTAGAGATAATATGCTTTTTTTTTTTCTTCTTTCTTTCTTTTTTCTCTCTTTCTTTCTTTTGGTATGCAGCGCTCAACCCTTCAGTTTTCTTCAAGTGTTTCACGTGGCTGGCATTACTGGTAGCACAAAACTCAGACTGGCTGGAGGAACATTTGTCTTTCGCTGGTAAACTCATTATTATCTGTCACAATGTCTCTAGGGATAACTGGAAGGAAGACCGGGGCTAGTATGAATGCCCGACATTTCCTCATTGTTTCTGCCTCAGCCCTCTTGTTTCCTGAGTTTTATGTCTCTCTCATATGTTGGGCTCTCGGACAACGCCGGATAATACTCCAAACAACTTCGTGGCTCCAAGAACCACCTGGACGATAGAGGCGTGAATCTCATTGTCACTGACGGGACTCAGGGTGGTCTGGCCCCACCTATGCCACTTTGGCGAATTGATTATTTTAAGTGTTAGTTACTGCGCTTTGTCCCCCTGACGCAGAGAATGAATCTCCCATGGGACAGGCACCCTCCCGGTGCGGGGAGGTAGACATCCTCATCGCCAGGGACAGGAATGCAGGCCAAGAAGGCTCTGTAAACACAGCTCGCTCCCTGTTAACTACCACAAGCCCAAACTTCTTTGTCTTGTCAATGCATCACAAATTTACTATTGAGAGAAAAGGTGCCTGCTTTGGTCACTTCTTTTCACTTCATTAGGAAAAAACATATAAGTGAAAATATATTTTACGTATTATGTAATTACATATATTTGTATGTATTATTTATAAAGTATGTGTATATTATTTTACATAAATACATGTATACTTGTATTATATATAAACACATTGTTAAGATATTATATTTTATATGTTTATATGTTCATATTGGTTTTATATGTCAATAGGTTTATAGTGTGTGTATATGTGTATATATATATATATACACTAATGTGTAATTTTTTTTTAAATGAAGCATAGAGTGAGCAGTGGTGCCTCTGCAGAACATCATGGCATTTAAATAAATTTCATTTTAGTAGTAGAACCACTTTTTTTCTGTTTTTAAGCTAAACTATTTCAATCATAAAATATGGTCTGTTGAATAGCTAATCATTTTATTTTCATGTCTTTCTAAAAGTGAAGGAACTATGCATACTTCAAACATACCAAGAAAGTAGACCTTTACTTACAGAGACACTTATAAATAACATTAAAAAACTTTTAATTCAGGATAAAAATCATCCAAAAGTGAGAAACCAAGCATTTACTTTAGAGTTACCCTAGAGTTATTTCTCCTGCTAACATGAGGGCTACTCTTGAGCCCAGGTGCATTCAAAGCAATGAATTCAAGCTATGTTTTACTAGGTTGCATCATTTACCAGGTTGAATAGAGAAAGAGGGTAGAGCTCAGCCAACCTATAGCATCTACCAGTACTGTTTTGGGGGGCTTTAATGGATGACTAGGGAAAAAAACAGAAGGATTGGAATCCTAAATTCCCTTTTCAGGCTGTTACTGTCTATTTGGTGAGACCCTCAGGTTTAAAGCTTGCACTCTTCCTTGACTTTTTTTCTTTCCTCTCTGTCTTTATCCTCAATAATTTTCTTCTCATTTTATTATTTGTTTTTCTTCATCCTATTATTCTCTACTCCCTATAGGTAATGCCTTTGCTGACGCCATCATTTCTACTTTCTGGAACATTCTAATCTTCCCTCCAGTCCCCCACCTTCACTATTGCTCCTGTGCACTCTATCCTAAATCTGATTTCTGAATCCTGCAGCACATCTTCAATGATGATGCCACCACAGAAGCCACGCTCTGGGGCAGTCCTTTCCAGCATTTGTACTACTCTGGCTTTGTTTAATCAATCAGACATGGTGGATGCTACCCTATGTGACTCATGTACAGACTAGGCAAGCCTTCAGATGACCCCAGTTCCAGATGCCATCTGATGGCAATTTCGTGGGACATGTTGAATCGGAACTGCCCACCCAAGCCCATCAAGCCTGTGAAGCTGGGAAAGAGAGCTATACATTGTCTAAGCCACCGAGCTCTGGGGTGGCTTGTTACATAGCAATGGATAATTGGGAAAAAAAATCAAATTTATATCAAAATAAGACAGTTATTCTATTTCTTAAAATACTTTTGTGATCCTTTTATTTTTCTTCCAGTCTCATTTACAACCCTCCTAGCTTCACTATGTATGTTTAATGAGTTCTGAACTCCTTCACTCTGCATATCACCTTTTTGTTAGTTTTTTCTTCATTGTTATGGTTTATCCTTCCACAGACTCCTGTGGCGCTCTGCTCCCATCATACTAGAATTTTGGTCAGCTGTCACCTTCTCAATGCTGATCTCTGTTCACCCCAGATTCAGAACTCATAGAGAACCTCATTTATACATCTGTCATGGCATTTACATCATATTGTAATTATATGCTCTTATCATTCTTTCATAAGTACTTGTGTATGCACACACACACACATACATGTACACAATATATAATACATAATGCTGCTTACATATATGCACACATAAACACAATATATAATACATATGTAATATACAATCCCTAATGCTGTCATTTAGTGATTGTTGCAAAACTAAAAGTGAATCTCAATTTAAAACAATCTAGTTCACATTAATATTAACTTATTTTCAATACTCTACAAAAGTTTTCTTCCATATACATTCTACCCCCCTTTTTTATTATTGTTGTCACACAAATTATGCTTGCATATGTTAGACACCTGTTAACACAGTTTTAGAATCAATAATAAATAGATAATAAAACACAAAGTTACAAACAAAAATGTATCTATATTGTCTTTCATGATACCTTTGTAGCCACTATCTTGGTGCTCTTTATTCTCTGTGTGGATTTAAGCTACCCTCTAGAGCCCTTTCAGATCAGACTGTAGGATTCCCTTTAGCTAGTCTTGTGAGAGAAGATGACCATACCAGTTAATGGACACAACTAAGCCACACTGTGGTACCATTTTATCTCATTTGAGAATGACCCCTGTCTGTACATTTTCTGGGTTGCTGCTATTCGCCATTCTGAGTAAAAATGTTATATGCCTTCTGTGTGATTAGATCACTTTGGGTTTGAAATATAAAATGAAAAATCAGTCTCCTCTACACCAACTTCCAATAATTGTCAAGTGCTGGCTAGAGTTTGAATAGTAGAGAAGCAGACCAGAGTCCTAATTCTTTAAATCAGCTAAGCAGGGATGCATTTGTTCACTCACGTTCTCACTCAATTTTTCTCATTCACTTAAGCCATTCACTACATTTGACTCTCTCAGAGGTCTTCCTTGGGAACCTCTCAGTGTAATGCTACACAATTTATTAAAAGAACCAGATAGAATTCTGGAGGTCTAAAATCTAATAAGTGAAATAAAATCCCATTCGAGAGACTCAATAAAAATTGGGACACACATAAGAAAAAAGAAATCAGTGAAGTTAAAGATAGTGCAATCAGAATTATCAAGTAAGAAGCAGAAAATAGGAATAAAAAGTTAACTATAAAACAGTATTGTAATAAACTAATTAACATATAAAATAAATAGATAAAAGAGTGTATATTCTTTTACTTTTGCCATTTAAACTTATGATCCACCCACAATTAGTTTGTAAGGCATGTAGTAGGAGTCAAGCTTTATTTGTTTACCCCTATGTGTGACCGATTGAATTAACACCATTTCAAAAAATGACTACATGTTCTCCACTGTACTGTGGTGTCACATTATTATAGGAGACAATCCATACTCCCTATTCCATTTCACTGAGCTATTTTTCTAAACTGTGTCATTATCATATTATATTAAATTTTATAGCTTTGTAATAAATTAGAATCTGATAGAGGAAGTTCTGTCATTGTCTTTTCCAAGATTGTTGGGTTTTATAATTTTTAATTCTTTATATGTCTATGTAAGTTTTACAACTAGTTGACTTCCAGTTCTTTTTTTATGTAGATATATATTTTTATATTAATTGGTACTTAGAAATATGGGTAAATATACATAGAGATTATAATTATATATGTGATATTATTTTTTACTCACTAAGTTATGTTATCTGCCAAAAAGTTCAGTTCTATGTTCCTTAAAAACTCTTTATATGGCTGGTTACATATTTTTTTCTTATTGTATAGTTAGGACATTTTCTATAGTAGGGCTAGAGGAAGCAGTCATCGAAATCTTTTCTTCTTCCCTTTTGATGTAAAATTGTTACTTTTCTGTCATCTTTTTAACCTCTGTAGGATGTGAATTAATGTTTCTGTTTTTAATCCTGAAATTTCTATTTTGAGTATTACTTTCCTTTCAGATTTGATTTAGATTATTCATCTGGGAATTACTTAATCTATTACAATATTTTATGTGTTTACTGATTTCTTGCAGGTTTTTTGTTTGTTTGTTTGTTTGTTTGCTGGATCTTTCATTTACTAAGACTGTGTTTGTCCATTGTAGAAAGGCAGGATATCACTGTGGTTAAGCATAAATTCTTGAAATAGACCTAATTTTGAAACCCAGATCTAGCTTATAGTAGATGTTCTATCCTGAGCAAGCTCCTTATGTTTTCTATGTCTCAATATCTTCATTTGTGAAAGGAGAGAAATAATAAAACACCTAACAGAGTTGTAGGACAGAAGCTGTTCATGTAAAGGTTTTAAAGCAGTGCCTTGTATGTTAAAAAAAAAAAAAAAAATTACCATATAGGCGGGAACTACTAGGATTGCCATTGTTAAAACGATCTCTCCAGGGCCTATGAAATTCTTCTGGTAAAATAGTACCTCTCTTCACTTAGAAGAGACGTTAGTCTATTCATGGTCAGGCAGTGGACGGAATGTGATGCACCCAACTGAATTTCCAGGGGTTATTCCAGATGAACTTAAGTTATTTCGTGGATTCCATATCCCTGGCCTCTGTAAAGAATTTGGGATGGGGCAAGCAAAACATCGTATAACTGATGAGTCAGTTAGACATAATGCAACTTCTAAGAGCAAAACATGTCTACTTTTTCCCACTAGATATGTAGCTGGGATTATGTTTCAAAATATATCTGTTGTAGGATGCTGCCACGAAATACCGATTAAGAATGAAATCAAGAATACAATCGACACACACGCGGGGAAATGAAGACAAGAGACAGCAGTTACTTTTCTTCATTCTACATTTGGAGGCCCAAAGCACCTGTGACTGAAAGTCTTCCCTCCCTTGAAATTTTCTTTTAACATAAGTTAATAAATAATTCTTCTCTTCTTAGTGGGTGCAGATAAGTATTTGTTACTCTTATTGGAAAGAGTGGGTGCCTGCATGGCTCAGTCACTAACATCTGCCTTCGGCTCAGGTCATCATCCCAGGGTTGTAGGATTGAGCCCCATGTGGGGCTCCCTGCTCTGTGGGAAGCCTGCTTCTCCCTCTCCCACTCCCCCTGCTTGTGATCTCTCTCTCGCTGCCTCTCTCTGCCAAATAATTTTTTTTTTTTTTTTATGTTGTAACTGTAGCACCTGCTACTGCGATCAACTGTTTGTATATGAACCAAGTGGCATCAGAGAGAAACAGTCATGAGGGCATGAGATGGTACAGGGAGAGAAGAAAAGGGGTGTTCAACACACGCACTGTAGCAGCCATAGTCAGCACCGCCACAACCTTCCAACCACAAGACTTGTCCTCCCGGCGCTCAAAACCAGCCAATTCCAAGGTAGTCTGAAAAGAAGGTATGTTTGAGAACACAGTCTGTATCCCTCTAGAGGACCTTAATGTGTATATGCAAACTGTGAATATAGATGAGTTTTAAGAGAACGGTGGAATTTTGTGACTTGTGTGTGAATGTGGGATGGGCATAGCAGCCAGAACAGTGTTATCTGGGTTCCATGATGTATTGCGTGCTTGTCAAAAATAAACTGAAAATAAATTTTAATGACAACTACTAATAGTAATTCTACTACTGGCTATTTAATTGTAGGCAATATCGAAAGAATTTCCGACTTGTTAGACACATAATTTGAATTTTGTTTTCCCATCATATTGTGTTTCCAGACAGTAAAAGTTATGCTTGAAAACCAATGTAGTACAATAAAAAGCATTGTGGTTATTCCTAGCTCTGCTACTAGTTCTAAGTGACTTGTTCTAAATACCTTCATTTCTAGATTTCAGTGTTCTCACCTGCTAAAGCAATTTTTAGTTTAGCTGGGGGACAGTGTTGTCAAGAGTAAATGTAACTTTCAGTTTTGTGCTGATTTTTAAAGAACTGGATTCTCATTATTATTCAATGATCTAAAAATATGGGGTGGGGAGGAACTCAAGAGAACTAGAAGAGTTTCAGAACCCAGTCACGGAATAAAGTTGATCTTCTTTCTTGATTCAGTCTAGGGGTAACTACAATTGCAGGTTTAGATCTTACCCTGAGGTTCCCAGAATGAGTGAGGTTGATTTGGAAAGAGGCCTGGTTTTCTGGAAGGATTCTCTCACTGTGCTCAGGACGTTCGTACACGCTGGCCGGGGTGAGTTATTACTGAGATGTTATTGCATGCTTGAAGAGGAGTTTGGGGCCTTCCATAAATCTGAATTATTCCCATTCTGACTGCCTAATCGGAGTTTTGTTGCAGATGCTGTTCCTATTTGTTATTACACCCAGCAGTTAATTATAAATGATGTTAAAACATTCAGGCATTCTGATTGCTAATTTGGCTAAATATTACTTGTCTTATAAATCTAAGTAATAGGTGTCATGTGGACTCAAATGGGTTCTAAAACAGATGGTTACACTAAAACATACACAGACGTAGTGTAAGAGAAGGGTAGGAAAGAAAAATGAGTGTTATATTAAAATGCTTACCTTTCTTTTTAGGAGTGGCCCATGAATGGAATAATTTGTTGTTGTTGTATTTTGTTTTCTTGGGTTTTTTTTTATTTGTTCTTTTACTAGGGCATCAATGGCATTGACCTAAATTAATATCATTCACTTCTTAAAAATTACACAAGTCAAAATTAAAAATAGCTTACTCTTATTTCGAAACCACAGGGAGACAATAATTAAACTATAAAGAAATCCACATCTGATCAAAATAGAATATAGATATCAACCACATATCAAGAAGATCATTTACCACATACATTGCAGCGAAATTTGGGTTCATTTGAGAGAGGATTCTGGCAATAGGTTCACCTCCCCCTGGGTATCTGGCACCGTGCACTGAAAAGGGAGACCAAAATGCTTCCAAAGAACCTAAAAGATGATGCATCTTTACTTCACTGCACAAAACAGGTGAGTATGCAAGAGCCCAAGGGAAGCAGCATACATAGCTTAAGTCCATATACACACCATATAACATCCAGAAAGAAATGGCTGAACGTACGACAACACAGATCACCACGATTATTAGTTCCTTCCAGATTTCTCACTAACTAACACAAAGAAACAATCTTCAGGCTGCCACTTCTGAGGAGGAGATAAAAAGAAAGAAACAAAGAAACAACCAGACAAACAACTGTGTGATTGATCTTGTAGCCACTGAGCTAAATATAGTAAAATAAAATAACCAAAGAAAAGATGTGGCAATAAACCAGAAACTATAGCTATTCCTGGAGGTCATGCTGACCGCAGCACCAGTGGCAGGTTGACCCAGAAAGGAATGCCAAAATGAGGGTAGAGGTTTCATAGGAAGGGGTGACACAAATTGGGACAGAATTTTCCACTGGAGCTGCTAATTGCCCCTGCATATCCCACAGGCTCGTTCCTCCAACTCCCATGCAATTTCAAAAGCATACATGAATTTTAATCAGAGGAGACCCAGGTAGCAGTTTCCTCCTATAAAGCCAAATATCAATAACAAACATCATAGCTAACTACCAGAAATGAAGGGAAAAATATCAAGATATATACAATAGCTACAGATCAAATTTACTCAAGAAAATAAATTATTTTCATATAAATATGTTTTATACTTTGAGGATACTTGGAGCAAAATTAAGCAGCAAAACTAGAATGCCACTGTTTAATTATCTCTCTACTTCTTAAAACAATTAGATACTGGAGTATTTAAAATAAATGAAAAATTAAAAATAACCAAAAAGAACTAAGTATAATTATTGAACCCAGACTCTGGAATTGAATAGCTGTGAGATTTGATATCTATGTGACCACAGAACATTAGGAAAAATCTTTTCTAAAATAGGATTTTGAGGGGAAATAAAAGAGACAATGTATGTTGGAAGCTTCACACAGTGTGTTTAGTGGACACAATACTCATAAATATTATGTCATTACTATCATTGCATTTATTAAGTATTCCTCTGCATTATTAGTTCATATTGTAATATCTATTTAATTATTTTAATTAATCATGTTTACCACAAATAAATGTTTAATACATTTTATTTTTTATTAATTTATGTATTCAATTATGTGAGTATTAATAAATATATAATAACAATATGTAATGTATGTAATATACTTATTATTAGGAAACATGTTATGTACATATATAGGAGGAGATATAAATGAGCTTCTTTCTATGAACCTGTTTGGTATGATGTGTTCTTGTTGAGCAAATCCTGGGTTTCTTTACTTTATGACACTTCTCAGTCCTTATCCTTTTAAACACTGCTACCCTCTATCTCCTTCCTTCCTTTTTCTTGGTTTCTCTTTAGAAATATCTTAAAACCTCTCCTTGTCTCTGTTTTCATGTGTATCACTTTCCTTGGTCACTTTAAGTGAAAGTAAATTATTTGGCTCTATTTCCTAGTTCATTAATTTCACATTCAGCTTTTCCTGATCTGCTATTTAACTTCTTTATTCAGAATTAAATTTGAAATTCTTGTATTTCCCCCCAAATCTGGCTGATCAACTCTTTTTTTTCTATTTTAGATTTTATCTTTTTTTTTTTTTTTAAAGCACCTTTATGTTCATAGCAAGAGTGTGAGGAAGGGGCACACTGTCTCTGCCTACATGAGCTCCCCTTCCAGAGTAAGTGGTACACTTGTGACAACCGATGAACTTACCCTAACGCACCATCATCTGCCAAAGACCAGGGGACATTACAGTTCACCTTCAGTGAGCATTCTCTGGTTTTCAGCAAACATGATGACACACGGCTGCCATATGGTCAGGGTGGTTCCCCTGCCCTAAAAATCTCCTGTGCTCCGCCAGATCGTCCTCCCCCATGTCTCCCTCCCACCACAGATGCCTAAAGTCTCTATGCTTTTGCCTTTTCCAGACCATCATATAGTTGAAAACATACTATACTGCTTTTCCAGACTCTCTTCTTTAGACTAGGAATATGCATCTAAATTTCCTCCATGTCTTTTCAAGGCTTGATGGTGTCTTTCTTTTTAGTCCTGAATAATATTCCATTTGTCTGACGATGCCACAGTTTATTTATCCATTCACCTACTGAAGGACATTTTGGTGGCTTCCAATTTTTGGCAGCTATAAATAAGGCTGCTGGAAAGAACCTTGGGCAGACCTTTGTATGGCTCTGCTTTTGATTCCTCTGGGTCGATACCAAGGATGCTAAGGATGGATTGTACGGGAAGAGGATGTTTCGTTTTGTTACGAAACTGCCCAACTGTCTTTCAAAGTTGCTCTTCCATTTAATGTTCCCAGCAGCAATGAATGAGGGTTATTTGCTCCATATTCTTGGCAGCATTTGGTGTTGACAGTGTTCCAGATTTTGGGCATTCTAATAGGTGTGTGGTAGCTTTTTGTCGTTTCAATTTGCATTTCCCTGATGCCCTATGATGTGGAGCATCTTTTCACATACTTATTTTCCATCTGTGTATTTTCTTCAGTGTTGTGTTTGCTATGGCCTTTGGCCCATGTTTTAATTGGGTTGTTTGTTTTATTATAGTTGAATTTTAAGGGTTCTTGTCTATTTTGGATAACAGTTTTTTATTGGATATGTCTTTTGCAATATTTTCTCCCAATCTGTGTCTTTTTATTCTCTTGACAGTGTCTTTTGCAGAGCATATATAAATTTTGATGAAGTCCACTGTATTTTCTATGGGTTTTAAGCATAGGATCAAGTACCTGGAAACACGGAGCCATCTATATATCTGAGGACAAGTACACACAAAATGCAAGGCAGAGTGAAAGTGAAGGGTGAACATATCACAGAGAAGCAGAAAGGGAATCATGCTGTAATATAGCTGGTCTCTTGTTTTGCCCTGAACAGGTATTTTTTTTATGAGTTAATAAATTTTCCATAGGCAATAGTTCAATTTCAGAAGGGTGCTCTTTCTGATGATAGCTTTCTAACTGAAACAAAATTTTTTTACCAAAAAATATTATATTCCTTCTACATGAAAACATGAGAAAATATTATCTTAGTCTGCTTTTTCTTTTTTAATGAAAACTAATTTTTTATAAAATATTTTTTCATACAAATAATTTTATGAAAAATTATTTCTTCGTTAAAAAAAATAACAAAGTGTTTAGATGGTCCAGTTCACACATGGAAGGCTGAGGCACATGCAGGCATTTTCCAGCTATCTTCGTTTAGAAAGATGGCCTTGGTAAACTGATTCCCAGCTCTGTACTTAATTCATTGCAAAGCAATAATTATCATTACTGCATTAATGCTATTTTGAATTCCTCTTTGTACAAAGGCTATCTTAGTCCTGTGGGACTCAAATATTTTCACCTCAAAACTTTAACTGCATTTTTACTTTAGCCTGCCTCTAAGAGTGAAATTCAACACAATGGTTTAAGTAGACTTGATTTCTCTGAGATATTTCTGTCTCCATGTCAGCGCAAAGCTAAAATAAAAGTAAAATAAGAGGAAAGGTAAGATATTTCCCTTCATTGCCAAAATGTACTAGGAAAATTTCTGTTTACCAGAAGGCACTCCAAAATGTCTTCCTTGTTGTGGTGGTGGTTGTGGTGGCCTTTCGTTTATAACATGACTGCTTTGAAGAAATTGCAAGAATTTTTTGGCTCTGTCTTCTTCCCAGGAACAGTGTTTAGGTGCTAAGGGTCGTTTGCTGGTCAGAGGAAAAGTTATTTTAGTTATAGTCTTCAGAAGTTGTAGCTATCACTGAAAGCTTTCCTGGTAGAGTTTAAATGCCGCAGAGTGTGCAATTTGCCAGTGATTCCAGAGCACAAAAGAGAAAAGTTACTTCAAATATTATGTGCGTTGTGGTATATTTGGTGAGAAATATTTCAGGCGTAAAACTAGTTTCATTCTTCTTGTAACATAAGATTTCAGTTTTTAAAGCAATAAGGTATTTGAACATTTGTAAAAAATACTGTATTTTGGGGGTTCAAAAGTCATTTATTCTTTGTGCCAGATACAGATATTATCATCCAGGAATCCAGTACCTGTCATGTCTTACTGTTTAGATAAAATGAAAAGTCAATAATGTAGAAAAACAAAGCACAGTGAGAAAAAAAAAAACACAAAACTTTACAGAGTACTCTCTTCATTAAGAAATGAAAAAAGTTTCAATAATGGCATGTAGAATATGACTTATGTCATGAATTCAGGGAAATTTGCAATGCTCCATTTACTTTACTGAAGATCTTTATTTAAGAACACCAAAATCTTCTCTGAAAGTAGTTCTCCTGTTCAATTTAAATAGATCTATTCTCAGATACTTACTTTGCCTTAATTTTTCACTGATGGAATTAATGTCTCTCTTTATCCTGTAAGTAAAGAGATCCCACCAAAGACCATATTACCATATACATATGCTAATGTGGTCAGAGCATGCCTCGGGGACCTGAAGAAGGGCAGGAAGTTAGTTTTGGATTATTTGGGAGAAGAACACTCAAAGTATGAGGCACAGCCTAAATGACAGCTCATGTGCAACCTTAAATTTAGCAGGAGTTGTCTGAGTATAGACGTGACACAAAGGGGTAGGTTACTGGAATAGAGGGACAGGAAGGAGAATTCCCTGTGTTCTCATTATCTGGGTTTCAGTGACATCCTCTTTCAACCTTCTGCATCTGAAAGAGAAGGAGAAATTTGTGCTTGCAATTTTAGTGAATGTTCAAAATCTTCCAATAGGATGATTTTACACAGCATCAGTAAAGCCGGTAAATCCCTGCTTAGGTCAGATCTTACCAAAAGAAAATGCATTCAAACTTGTGGATAGCATTTTCAGGAATTTTAACCCATTTTATTTAAACTGATTTATTTTACTTAAAGAAGTTTGCACATTTTTCATATGTTTAAGTAAAACTTGTGTGTGTTCTGTTGTTCATGTGTTTGTGGAATTGGGGAGTTCTGGGGGTTGTAAAGAATTAGTCAATCTTCCCATTTTATTTTAGGTCTTTTTTTGGTATTCATTTCTTCATACAAAAGATCTTCTTACAAAAGAAATATGACTTGATACTAGTTGTAAGTATCTTCCCAGATTTTAATTTTATTTACATTTTCATCATACTTTTGCCTGGGTGTGTGTCTGTGTGTGTACTATAAGCAATTATTTCCTAATTTCTGACAAACTGACAACACTTCAGTATTCTATAGCAACTAAAAAAGTCTTGGAAATTTTTTAAAAAAATAGACCATATTTTCTTCTTCTTTCACTTTCTCATTTTCCATTGAAATGTTTGCTTCATTTGTAATTGTTCTTGTTGTATGGTGTGAAGTGTGGGTCCATAGTTATTTTCACCAGCCTACTTAGACACTTGTGTTCCCATCCTATATAACAGGCATATCTTTCCCATATTGATTTGAAATGCCACATCAATCATAAATTGAATTGAAGGTTTGTTTCTGTTTATGGACTCTTTATTCTGTTCCATATGTCTATTAGACTGCTACAATCAATGTTTCTATTATGGGGCCTTTATAACCCTTTGTGATAGCCTATAAAATGCTTACAAATTTAGCCTCTTACTATGTCTTTTCTAAAATTTACTTCCTAATCAGATGGAAAGTATTCTTAAGTACTTCCTGTCTTACAGCTGATGTTATTTTCAGTATTCATCTTCTGCCTCCACATTTTACCTGCCTGTTTCCTATGTTTTTGCCACACTTGGAACCAGTCATGGGGAAGTTATCAATGATGGCTGAGTCCAGACAAGTTTCAAATTCTCCATGTATTCATGATCATTAACACTGTCCATGGCTTCTGTCTTCTTGTCATGAGAGGTTTCTGTGACATTTTGTTTAATATTGTTCCTCAAGTATATAAATCACATTTTATATTTATGGCATTTGTTGGGCTTTTCTTTCCTATAATATTAAATATTTACCTTCTTCTAGTTTCTGTCTTATTCTTTTTCTTTTATTACTTAATGCATTCTTTCCATTTGCTTTTGTTCTAAATCATGACATGAGTCATTCAAATGTATAGATTGGAACCATTCTTATTTGTAGATATCTATGTACCTATCTTCCATAATATTTCTACCTGATCATTGGACATCTCCATTCATCTGTTTTTCAAGAAACTCTACCGCCAATGGATTTAAAAAGAAGTTTATCATCTGTTCCCCACATCAATACTTCTGTTGTTCAACTTTTCTTGATAATCCATGCACTCAAATTTGATACGAAGAGGTCGTATCTGATAACAATTGCAGATTTTGTAATTACCTTTTCCTTTTCTAAAGTTTTCTTAAAGCACATGACTTATGTGCCCTTCCCAGTATATCCCTTATTCATGTCTCACTTGACTTTGTGTGGCTACTTACATAGTGGTAAAATATGCTGACCTAATTGTTGGAGACCTTCTAAGATACATAAATGGTTTGGTTACTTTTGCTATGAAATATAGCCATTTTTATTATAGATTATATATTATGTATGTACTTATATTAAATGCTTTTCATCACATTTTCATGATGTAGCAATTTAAATCAAACTTCTAAATGAAATATTTATTTCAACCTTTCTAATGCCCATTTGGTATGAATCTGTACATTTTCCCTAGCAATTAGCTGGTATACTTCTTAGCTCTTTCCATCACTTATAATGCATTCTTTTTCTTTACACTAATAAATCTCTCTTAAAAGGGGTATTTTATTCTCAGACTATTATAATGAAAACTACTGCTTGAAAAATGCTTTTCTTTCTTTTACTCTACAATTGATGCCTAATCTTATACTGGAAGCAATTATTTCTATATCTCCTAAGTCCCATGTCATGATTAATAAACAGATATATATATATATGTATATATATACATATATATATATTCCTATTATCACTTATTATCATTTAATTATGAAGCCAGAGCTGAGATTCTCAGCGATAAGCTTCTAAATTTAGACTTTAAAATTACTCAACTTATGCATACTTCAGGAGACAACAGCAGCCTTTGAGTTTTAAGACTTATCATAGGCTTTTAGGATCTTCTCTTCTTAGTAGTTAATTGGCAGCTTCGGCTAGGGAAATCATTTTAATGCCTTTCACTTTCCCAGTGAAAGTGAATGACAAAAATGGTGGGTGTATTGTGCTTCTTAGCTCACTTAGATTGCCTTGAAGTCACCGCTAGGACATAGATGAAGTACAATGTGATGGCTCTGAGCATGGATTTCAACTCTGAGTCCCGGCTTCGATTCTTTCTAGTACTGTAAGCTGGGGCAAGATATTTAACTTTTATCTTTGCCCCAGTTTCTTCACTGGAAAATAATGGTTCTGATGAAAAATTAATTCAAGGCATTGTGTTGCAGATTAAATGACAGTGTAGGGAAAAATATATACCATTACTTCTTAAATGTTAAACATTTCTTGACCTCTGGATTGTATCTTCCAATGCTGATTAGACCAGACTTTGGCTTATATGAAGAATATTTATTTACAATGCCACTGCAGGTTTTTGGCAAAGGACTAATCCAGTGGCAAGAAGTATTTGGAATTGAGTCCAAGAATAATTCTGTGGGAAACTCCTGATTATAACCATAGAGGTCTACATATTTTTCCCTTCTAATGTTATTAATTATAGACACTCTATTGTACAGCAGATCTCTATAACTTACTCAGCTCTCATAAAGGAAACATTATATTTGCCAAACAGCAGCTTCTCATTTCACCCTTCTCCCAGCCACTAGAGAACATGGCTTTATCTCCTGAACATGTCTTGGCTGCTGCTTCTAAAGTATTTTGGTGGCATCCTTTACCTAGGATATTAAGAGCTGGCAAATGCCTTGCTCCTGCCTTGGCTACAAAAAAAGCCAGATAAATTACAGAATAACCACTTTTCTAGAACCCTTTAGAGCACTGAGGTTGTGATGGAACTAACCAACTAGTTGAATATATAAAGAAATACAGCCCAGTTCCAAAAAAGATGGGGCATGATCCCTGGATCATCTGTGGCAGAGTAGCAGAGCAGCAGAGAAGCAGGTGCCAATTGTATTCACAAAACCCCACCAGAACCTTCTCTCAAACAGAACAAAAGGTTTATGCCACTGAGAGAGGGGCAGTAATCCTGCTATCTCCAGGGCACAGGTGAGAACCACTGTGACTAGAGGAGGAAGAAAGAAAAACACCTACCACTGGAGAAGAAGGCAAGAGAAAGCGGAGTCCATACTAATCTTATTTTTTTTTTTTAAGATTTTACTTATTTATCTGACAGACAGAGATCACAAGTAGGCAGAGAGGCAGGCAGAGAGAGAGGGGGGAAGCAAGCTCCTGGCCTCGTTGTTATGAGGACAGGATAGTCAGGAGAACGACAGCATAGAGTGCCAGAAACATATGAACTCAAACAACATTGACATCATTTGACTATAACAATAGGGAGTAAAATTGGCTTTCTCACCAAGTTTGCAAACATTAGGCGTGAAAAATTGCAGTTTGTCCATAAGGGAAATAGAAGAGTAGAATGAAACCACATCTAGGGCCCAAGTAAAAGGGAAGTCAGTGTCTGGATCATAGAGAATAAAAGATCTTTTGCACGCTAGTTTCTATACTAGGTCTAATACAAAACTAGAGGAATTTGAAACTGAGGTTTTCTGAATGTAACCATGATAATAACAAACCCACCCAGCCTAACTACTGCCTAGATTGATTCATCCTTCCTCACCACCAGCTGAACAGAAGAAAAAGCATTTTCATTCCACTATTCTCCTCGTCACTGTTGTGTACACAATGTCTAACATTCAATCAGAAATGATGAACCGCACAGAAAGCAAGATATAAAAAGATCTCACTCTCAAGAGACAAAACAATCAAAGGAACCAGAGTATTCTTGCTGCATAATAAATTACCACTAGCTGGGCAGATTAAAGAAACACACAGAGATAACCCAGATGTTAGAACTATCAAACAGAGAATTTAAAATACTCCAATATGTTAAAATGTTTTATACGTAAGAGACAAATGTGTGTGAAGAGATGAGGAAATCTAGTAGATTGTTGTAAACTGGGAGAAGTCAAACTATAAGGTGTCTAGAATAAAAAGTAGCAGATGAAGAATGACTTGGTCAGGCACATCGAAATCCAATAGCACCAAGAGTAGTTTGTCAAGAAGAATAACCCGTGTGAAAACCAGAAAGTAAAAGGAGTGAAACAAATAAACAAATATGGCATCCATGAATTACAAGACAAAAAAAAAAAAAAAAAAAAAAAGAAGAAGAAACAATATGTGTAATTGGGCAAAAATGAAAAGAGAAAGAAAAAGAGTAGAAAAAATTCATGGAGAGTAAATAACTTTTTAAAAGCAATGCATAATATCAAGCCACAGAGTCAAGAAACTCAGAGAACTGCAAGAAAAAGAAATATTAATTTTTAAAAAATTCCACCAGGATAAATCATAATTAAATGATAGAAACCATAGGAAAAAAGAGGAAATATTATAGACAGCTAATTGGTGACCTCAGCCTTCTTCCTTCAGTAAATCATAGACCAAGTAGACAGAAAATCAGTAACACTACCAACTGACTTGAGCTATGGGTATTTCAAAATCATTGAGTACAAAACACAATGTCTGCTCCTCCTACCATCTTCCCAATTTATATAATGACAGTGTTGTTCATCTACTTCATCAGAGCCAAGACCCCGAGAGTTACATTTCATTACTTCTTCTCACATACACTCTACAACCAGCCAGTCAGCAAATACTGCTTGCTCTACTTTTAAAACACACCCCAAATCTGGCAGCATACCAGCTCTTCTATTACCACTAACCTGGCCTCTTGCATTGATTAATGCAATAACTTCTTAGCTGACAACCCTGCTTCCTAACCATAGACCATTCACAAAGTGACAGGCAAAGTTATCTGCATAATATACAAATCAGATAATTTAACATTTCTGCTGTAACTCTCCAAACACCTCCTGAGGTCCATGTGATCTGGACTCTGATGGCCTCGATCTTCATATCCTACCACTCCACCATTTATTTTATTTTCACTGTTCAAACTCTCCAACACTTTCCATTCTCTTAAACAAAATACCTTATTTTTTTTTAATTTATCAGAGCATCCGCAACTAGGAGTTTCTCTGATCTGAATATTCTACCTACCAATTTTTACAGGTTTCTACCTCCTTCACACCCGCCCTATCTATGCTTTGTCGTAAATGCTGATAAATGTCCTTGGTGACACCTTCATCATCGTCTAAGCTTGTAGTATTTTTCCAGTTTGTTGATTTCAGTCTCTCTCATCTTGATGTAAGATCTACAAGCCCACCTAGTCAACGTTGGTTTTCCTCAGTAATATCCCCAGACCCCCAACAAACATAGAAAGTATTTCATAAATGCACCTGAAAGATTTATTGTAAAATGTATTAAAATGAATATTTTCCAGTGATTCTCTATTGTTGCTGTACAGTGTTAAGAATTAAATGGAATATGACTAATCATAAAACTGCTAGAATCAGTTTTACTATTAAAATTCTTAAATTTAATAGCATTTTTTTCTTTAAAAAAACCATGAGCTATACACCTGATAAAAAACATGATATGCCTCCTTTTTATTAAAAATGGATGCTGCACGACTCATTATTTCCATTTTATTGCCTTGACTGTCATGGAGTTCAAGTTACATATTCTCATTTGCAATAATTATCTTTAGCCTGGGTTTTGAAAATGATTGTAGAGTTCTTATCTTATTTCAGTATTTTAATAACACTATGGAATTGATATTTTTAATTAAAGTCTCCCATAGTGTCTTTTTAAGTATGGCATATACTTCACAATATTCCTGTCATATCTATATTATTATATGCCTAATACTTAATAGGTCAGAAGACGTAGGTTTTGGTTTACGAAGGGTTTCTCAGGAAATATTCCAATAAATCTAAAGATCACACAATGGCAGAATGTTACTGTAAACTAGGACCAAGTCCCCATTGTTACAATGTATAGGGGCCTACAAATATTGTGGTTGCATTGTTGTCATTGATGGTTTGCAAGATCAATTAAAAAAGAATAACAGCATAAATGCAAAGCCTTCTCTCAAATTTTCTTCAAATTCCAGAGTATAATTTGATTGTCACTGCCTGAAGCAGAAGAAAAATTTGATGTCTAATATTGCAGTATGACTGTTTGAAAAATCAAGTCAGTTCTTATTTTCATTCCTGCAAAAAATTTAAAAATGAAGTATTTTTGACAAACAAGCCCCTTACATATCCTTTGACCTAATCTGATCCCAAAGAAACATGCATATAACCATAGAGGAATACAAAGTAACTCACATTACAGTTGTCATGAATTTGCACAAATGCCTCTAGCTATGCTGTGATCTAATTTTTAATCCAACAGAGAAGAGAAAAATCTTATTTCTTCACCAGGTGCTTCTCCAGTAGTTCCACAGAGATTTTGATGTTTCTGACCAATCATTTCACAATCAAGATTTTATTGTGTGAAAGGTTTTGTTCTTGTTTTCCTGTGTTTGAGATCTTTAACGATGCCTGCATTATGAAAGAGTTACAGCAGTGCTCTACTAGCTTTATTCTGCTGCATAACAATCACCAGCATCATAACTTAAAACAACACACATCTGTTATGTGAGAGGCTGTATAGGCTGAGGGCCGGGCATGACGTAGCCGTGTTTTCTGTTCAGGATCTCACAAGGCAGCAAGCAAGCTACAGGCCTGTCAGATTACCTTCCCGCAGCTTGAGGTTCTTTCCAAGCTCTCAGAGATGTTAGCAACTATCAGTTCCTTGGAGGCTCTCTTTTACTTGCTGGGTATTTTCTACAACTTGTAAGACCACCCCAGTTCTGTGCCTCATGGCCCTCTCACGTTTGATAATCTAGGTGGTAGCACATTATTACCTAGGCCATGTAATATGACCGAATAGAGCAAGTATTGTCTCACCCTTTGGTGACAAACTCAGTCTAAGCCGGGCATTGACTGTCCCGTCATCTCTGCCATAATCTTGTGATTAAAACCAAAGGGTGAGGGGTTCCTAGGGGTCAGCGTCATGAGTGCACATTAGAGTTGGGTTGATAGTTATGTGCTAAAGTTATAAGGCATCATCCACAGTTTTACTTATTTAGTGTTTTGCAAAAACAAGAAATAAAAGTAAACAATAAATGGGGTCATAGTCTCAAATTTTGTCTTTGAATAATTCATGCTCCAAACCCATTTCTCCTGATATTTTGTCTTCTTTTTACACTAATTCATTACTTATAACATTTAGCTTTATAAATAAGACGTCCTTTTTGCATACCTGCACTTATTTGTTTGAACAATTTTATTGCTATATGTCTATTATGTACGAGAAAACATTCTAGAAGCTTGAGAGGGAACGGTGAGCAGGATAGTTGGAGCCCTGTCATTGATAAGGTTCATATTCTAGTGGGGGATATGGAGACTAAATCTATTTAAATAAATATCTTCTAATATTACGTTGTCTGAAGTCTGTTTATAAGATAAGAAAAAGAGATAGTGAGTGAGGAGGTACAGTATTTTGGATAAGATAGTGAAGGAAAGGCTCCTTGAACAGGTGTGACGGGAGTGGGTATCTGAATGATACACCCGACCTATAATAGAAGCTATTGGAAAAGTGTCCTCAGATTAAAAAAATCAATTTCAAGGATCCTGAGACCAAAAACATTTTGCCGTACTTCAAGATGGGTTCCATGGATGGAGGTGACTGAGGGAGGTGACCATGGAGCACAGGGACAGGTACAAGCTGGATACCATCGAACTTTACTGCGTGTGGTCAGGAAATTAAATATCTTGGTTGTGAATAGAAGCCTTTAGAAATTTTTTTAAAAGATTTTATTTATTTATTTGACAGATTGAGATCACAAGTAGGCAGAGAGGCAGGCAGAGAGAGAGGAGGAAGCAGGTTCCCTGCTGAGCAGAGAGCCCGATGTGGGTCTCGATCCCAGGACCCTGGGATCATGACCTGAGCCGAAGGCAGAGGCTTAAACCCACTGGGCCACCCAGGTAGCCCATAGAAATTTTTGAGAAAAGGAGCAAAATGACATAGTTTGTGTGATTAAAACATTATTGTTGTTTGTATATGATAATTTTAATATCCAAGAACTAAAGTGGTAACATACGGCAGATAGGAAGCTGACTGAGGAAACAAGAGAAGCTCTGACTATCTCTGAGTATTTTGGGACCAAGCCACCACACAAATGGTAATAGCAATTGCTGATATGGCAAAGACTAAGGGACAGGAAAGTTTGGGAACTTTTTTTTTTTTTTTTCGGTCTGTTTGCTTATAGTAAGCTGAAGATGCCCATGGACATTTACACTGAGCTCCAAAATATGCAGTGTCCATGAGAACTGAAAGTGCAGAGAAGAGAAAGAAGCTGGAGATGCACATATGGAAAACATCAGCATATAGACAGATATAAAGAGAATAGTGCCTGAGACTTGGAACATTTCAACATGGAAAGTTCTGGAAATAGAACTAGCAAAGAAGATGGAAAATGCACCCAAAAATGTAGGGTGAAAACTTTTAAAAGTTTGGTACTTATAAGGCCAAGAAAAGAAAACATTTTAAGGAGGAAGGAATTATCTACCTGAGTCATTTTTCTTATGACATAGACTGAAACCTAGAGGTATTTTAGAAATTTGGGGAGCATTTTTTTGTTTGTATATTTTGGAATTGCTACTAGTGTTAGGCAGTTACTGTCAAAGATTCCAGATCTGTCCCACGACACGAAGAATATACTGTGCCTTACACATCATTCATTGTGCCTCCCAGCATTCAGTTGGTTAAAAACATATTTATAATTAAATGGATCTAAAACTTGACTTCATTTTCTGGTTAAGCATAGTTTTTTCACTGTTGTTACCTAAATTACTTTCCAGGAATCCAATGAGCTTGAAAATAAGGAAAAAATATACAAAAATCTGTTTTTTATCTGTGGATTTTAGTAAAGACTCCAAGCTATAGAAAAAATTCTCCTCAACATAGTTTTACAAAATTAAGGCATGGAACCTAGATTTCACTTAGAGATCTTTGTTGACTTGCGATGTGAGAAATGTATTTTCATTGAAAAAATTGAAAGAGAACAGGCTTTTTCATTGAAGTTTTATTTCTTAGAAGCTGATTTTGGACATACTTTAAAAAACAAAGGTGTTTCATCTAATTCTATGTCAAGGAGACAAAGTAGAATATTTTCTCCTTTGTTAGTCATTAGAAGTTGAATTATTGACTTAGTTACAAAGATAATCAGTTCAAATATTTATGTTACTCAATTTATCATCCAGTAAACTTGACTCTCCCACTAAATATCAGTGATTTAGACCAGTATTGTTAGATGACTTTATTCAGTGAAATTATTTTATGCAAATGTCCATTTACCAATTGAGAAAGTGATCAGAATTAGTGCATTGTTATTATGTTGTCATAGTCAAAATAATTTCTTGTCCTTACATTGCTGGTTTTTGAAAACAATTTTAATGTGAATCACATTTAAAATACATAGAAATAGGGGCACCTGGGTGGCTCAGTGGGTTAAAGCCTCTGCTTTCGGCTCAGGTCATGATCCCAGGGTCCTGGGATCAAGCCCTGCATAGGGCTCTCTGCTCAGCGGGGAGCCTGCTTCCTCCTCTCTCTCTGCCTGCCTCTCTGCCTACTTGTGATCTCTGTCTGTCAAATAAATAAATAAAATCTTTAATAAAAAAAATTACGTAGAAATACAACTTTTTGGACGTAAACCTGAGTTCAACATTGATACCTAAGAAGCTGTTCTAGGAACCAGTCTGTGCAACCTCTGACAATTAAGTTACAGAGTTTAAGGGACACTGTCATTCGTGGAGAGGCAATCAGAAACAAAACAAGAATGGCACTGTGTGTAAACATGAATCAAATGCAAATTAGCAGGAACCTCGCCCTGTTGACTCTGTTGCATCTGCTGGCATCAGAAGGCTGTGGTTCCCACTGTGACTGCAACACCATATTGTGGGTCAGAGTTTAAGCTGGCTGTGGTATGAGCAGCTTCAAGGGCTTACTTCAAATAAGAGCTACAGATGGAAGAGGAGAGGCAAGGAGAAAAAGGTGTCAACTAACAAGAAATTAGATGGAACAGGAACACCACAGAAGTTATGGAAAGGTGCAGAGCGAAAGCCTATCCAGCTGCATTCCCAGATGGGAGAAAGCAGGAGAATTGATGGACAAATACAGTTGACTCAGGACTTGAGCAAACCTGGCGGATGCTTTTTGTAAGCCCACGTTACTTACGTGCATAAAGTATTTTTCTTAAAACCATTGGCAACTGATTATGTTCACTCTGAAAAAGACATTTTGTTATTGGAATGGGCTAAATTCAAATGGTCCCCTAGAACCCAGGGGCAGAAGACAGCAGAAAACAAATGTTAAATTAATATATAAAGAAATTGAAAGTGGGCATTCCAGAATAACATTAGACCATCAGTAGTTGTGTCTGTTCCCTGTACTGAATTATAAGTGATCTTTTGAAGATGCTGCATCATCTGCTCCAGTAGACTTCCAGTAAGAGTTGAAGAGCTGGGCGCCTGGGTGGCTCAGTGAGTTAAACCTCTGCCTTCAGCTCAGGTCATGATCTCAGGGCCCTGAGATTGAGTCCCGAATCAGGCTCTCTGCTTGGCCGGGAACCTGCTTCCTCCTCTCTCTCTGCCTGCCTCTCTGCCTACTTGTGGTCTCTGTCTGTCAAGCAAATAAATAAATCTTAAAAAAAAAAAAAAAAAAAAAAAAAAAAGAGTTGAAGAGTTGTGTGTATGTGTGTGTGTGTGAGTGTATATAAGTAAGTGAATCATGTGTGAGTGGTGTGAGCGTGAGTGAATAAGCATGTGTGTGAGTGTGTTCTTGTATAATGTGAATGTGTGTGTGTGTGCATGGTGAGTGTGCTTGTGTATGTAGTACATGTGTGTGTTTGTGAGTGTGTATATAGTATAAGAGCATGCATATGTGTATGTGTGGGTATGTGTGAGTGTATGTGTACATGTGTCTGAGTATGTGTTGGGGGGTATGTGTGTATGGGAGTGTGTGTGTGTGTGTTTGGGGGGATATGCGTGAATGTGCGGGCATGTTTTTCATCTGCATCCCGATACCAACTAGGGGCATACTGTGAGTGAAAGCAGTCCCTGGACGGTGTCGAGAAGTGGGAGAGAGGCAAAGGAGGAAAGGGAGGGAGGAGAAAATCAGAGACAACAAGGAAGAAAGTGGTGAAAGAAGAGATTAGAGGGAGTGTAAGGAGGCGCACAGGGAAGACCTGGGAGGAAGGTCAGAGAGGAGACAGAAGGATGGGTGAGTGGGGGTAAGTGGGAGACGAAGACAGGAGACAACTGCGGGAACGGACAGAGTAGAAGACGCGCAGAGGAAGTGAGACGGAAGAAGAGCCCTGAGTAGACGCACTTCTCCATGTCCTGCCCCCACCGCTGGAGGAGGAGGACTGGAAGAAGCAGGGCGAGTTCCCTCCCTGGCATGAAAAGGCAACGGCCACCTCTGGGCAAAATCCCTGAGGGACCACAGGGCAGCAAAAGAAATGGTAGGGCACACGGAAACAGCCAACAGCGACGTGCAGTAAATGAAAATGGAGCATTGCTTCTTAGGAGTTGGACTGTCTTGCTACTGAAAGGGTAGCCCAAGGACCAGCAGGATGGAAATCACCTTGGAGTTTGTTTCCATATTTGGAATTTCATGTCCCACTCCAGACCCACTGCATCAGTATCTGCATTTTAACAAGGTCTCCAGCGGATTTGTATGCACGCTGAAGTGTGACAAACATTGGCGCTTCTGTATGGATCCCTGGGGCAACACTAACATTGTTTTACATCCAAACAAATGAAGAGACGGCCACTGCGGAGCCATAAAAGCAACCTGATATCTAAGTCAAGTGACATACCAAGGAAGGTGGTAATTTTGAGACTCCCTCAAGAAATGGCGGCCCTTCATATGATACACACTCACTGGGCTCCTTTGCCTGGGAAAATAAATGCTTGTTTGGGGAAGTGGTGGTGAGAATCTACCATCAACAGTACTGATTTCTTTTCTTTTTTTTTTTTTTTTGATAGAAATATACCACAATCATAATATGGTTTTATTAGCAGGCTACTTCTTCAACGGACATTCTTTTAATTACCAAGAGAATATTTTGAAGAGAACTGAGTGTTGGAACATCAATCCGCTACTGAAAAGAATTGCCCTATTGACTTTGTAAGTGGGAAGGTATATTACTTTTTTTTTCACTCTCATGATCCTATGTAAGGAAACTGCCAGAAAGTATATTATTGTAGTCAGATTCACATACTCTATAGAAGCTAAGGCCTATCAACACATCACACAATGGCCATCATTGTATCTATAATAGTAAATAAAATCAATGAGTCCATGTCTTCCGTTTACAGAACGATTCATATCGTAATGAATTAATGAATTCTGGAAGTCATGGAAGGTATCTAACAAAGATCACAGTAACTGAATTAAGTATTATAACTAAATATTGCAATTTTCCTTCATTCTCCAAATTGAAGGGGAACAGAATATTTCACCTCAAAATATGCCTTTTGGACATAAGGATTATTTTGAGCTGATTATTTTTAAGAAACAACAGACAACACTAGAGAAATTCTGAAAAGGGAGAAGTTACCTTTTTGCAGAATTTACACTTACATTTATAAGGGAACTCTCCATTTTCGAGGGTTCTTCCATTTCTGCACCTGGAAAAGGAGGATGACCTAATCTTTAGAAACTCTTCTCAGTGGAGAAGGCACACTTAAAACTGAGTAACAGTCTACCTTTGTTCACTGGGCTTACCTTGGTTACCTGCCATAACTGGGCTCTCCCTCCCCTTCCCACCCTACCCCCAACATCTTCTTTTGCCTTTAGCTGAAGATGATATTTAAGGTGATGGCTTGGGACATTTTTGGGAGCTATTCAGTTTTCCTGGATAAATCCCATGTGTACAGGAGGTATGCATGTTATTAAACTTCTGCTTGTTTTGCTCCTGAGAATCTGTCTTTTATTACAGGGGAGTCTCATCCAAGAACCTTGACGGGTAGAGGGAAAATTATTTTTCATTTCCTACAAAAATACAGACACTCGTTTATATTCCACTTAATACTAGTTCCTAACTCACTTATGTATTTTTTAACTAGACAAGTAAGTAAGTGTGTTATATGTGAGGGATTATGGAAAGTCTTTCTGTTTTATTTAAAGCACCACCCAAGAATTAGTAATACATACCTGTGGGTTTTCTTTTCCACAATAAAAATGTATATCCCCATGGTTTAAGAGAAGGTATCAGAGGTCATATTTTTAGGTATCCATCTGGATAAAAAATAGTAATTATCACTTAACAATAAGATTGAGAAAGGAAAATTTTAATCTCAGATAACAATTCTCACCTGCTGACTGGAGACTGAACATTTCATGTCATGTGCTATGAAATGAAATTAGAAATGGCAAATTATTAGCTGACAGACATTTTTACTGTAGTATTAATCTATTTGCATAATTCTTCCTATTTCTTTTTTGATTTAGCGAGTATTTCTTAATAAACATGGACTTTTTTAAATGATTCTTCCATATGCTACATCTGATTCTTGCCTAAAACTAAATCATTCCTTTTGTTATACCCATTTTACTTCTAGATACTGAAGCAACTCTATGTTTATTAATCAGAGTTAAAGAAAAATAAATTTGACTATAAGATATGCAAGCTGTCTCCAAATTATATATTTTCGGGGAAAAGTTTCCTAAATGCCTATCAATGTGCAATAAGCAAAAGATAGCTATACATTTAGACCTTTAGAAAGAAAATATATTAAGTAGAAATACCTTTTATATATATGAAAATATGTATATGAGCATATATGAATATATGAATACAATGAATATTAAGTGACTTCACAATATAGGTCATATGTGTATAATAGACATATGACTTTCTTTTAAAGAAAGGTCCCTTCCCTTGCAATCATGTACCCATAATTCAATGATAGAAGTTTTATTAGGTCAGTCTGGCATATTGGAATCTGGTTAAATTGTTAGTTTAAACCCTAGTCACTAAAACCGTATGTCAGCAATCTACTCAGAAAAACAAAGCAGATCATATTCTAACTTGACAAGGACGATGTTGGATAGCTGAGTATACACAAGAATATACATTTAAGGTGCCCTTCTTCTTCTTTTTTTTTTTTTAATTAACATGCAATGTATTATTAGCCCCAGGGGTACAGGCCTGTGAATCATCAGTTTTACATACTTCACAGAACTCACCATAGCACATATCTTTCGCAATGTCTGTAAGCCAACCACCCTCTCCCAAACCCACTCCCCCCAACAACCCTCAGTTTGTTTTGTGAGATTTAAAGTCTCTTTTGGTTTGTCTCCCTCCTGGTCCCATCTTGTTTCATTTATTCTTTGCCTACCCTCTAAACCTCCCATGTTGCATCTCCACTTCCTCATATCAGGGAGATCATATGATAGTTGTCTTTCTCTGATTGACTTATTTCACTAACATGATACCCTCTAGTTCCATCTACGTCATCGAAAATGACAAGATGTTATTTCTTTTGATGGCTGTATACTATTTCATTGTATATCGATACCACTTCTTCTTTATCCATTCATCTGTTATGGGCACATAGGTTCTTTCCATAGTTTGACTATTGTGGACTTTGCTGCTATAAACATTCAGGTGCACGTGCCCCTTCGGATCACTACATTTGTATCTTTAGGGTAAAAACCCAGTAGTGCAATTGCTGGGTCATAGGGTAGCTCTATTTTCAACTTTTTGAGGAACCTCCATGCTGTTTTCCAGAGTGGTTGTACCAGCTTGCATTCCCATTAAGGTGCCCTTCTAACTTTGACATTTGCACATCATTTGGCCTCTGAGCCAAATCTCTGCTCTTTTCTCTCATTCTGCTTTTGACTGGACATTGTTTCTTAACTTGAGTCCTCTCTCTTGCTTCCTGTGTAGTGCAGTTTCCTTGTTCTGCCTAAAACATATTTCAAAAACTAACACTGGAGCTGACTCATAGCACTTTTTTCACTTACCCTGGCTGCAAAGGCATGATGAACCTAATCCTGTTTCTCTCTCACTGAAACTCCCCCACCCCCCCAATCATATGCTGTGTATGCATATTCTTCATTTAAAATAATTCTAATATATTGCTAACATGTATATATTTTATATACAAAATTTTAAAATATAGACATAAAATACAATAGTTTTCATTAAGTTTAGTAGGTAACATTGAACATTCAGTTTTGTGGAAATAAACAGAGATCACCCAAATGAGAACAGAGACCATTTATTTAGAGCTTACTAGAGCCACTTGTTATGTAGGGACTGAATGCTTGTTGCTTCCTAGGGAATGTTTCCCTGGCCCATTCATATGTTGAAGCTTAATCCCAAATTAGAGGTATTTGGAGATGGGTCCTGTGGGAGGGATACGTTTAGATCATGAAGTTAGTTCTCATGAATAGGATCAGTGCCCTTATGAAAGAGGTTCCAGGAGCTAGCTGGCTCTTTTTCTACAAGCTGTGGGTACAACCTGCAGGGAGTGGTCTGTGTCTAGGAAGAGGGCACTCAGCACAACCTGACAGTATTGACACCCTGATCTTGGACTTCCACCTTCCAGAACTGTGAGAAATAAATGTTGCTTGTAAGCCACCCAGTATATGGTACTTTGTGATGGTAACCCAAAATGACTAAGACATCAGCTTTGCTCACATTTGCAAAGACCTGAAGACAGGCAGGAAACTGGAAAGATTCAAAACAGGAAATAAATAAATAAATAAATAAATAAACAAACAAATAAAAAGAAGGCTTAAACTATATGTTCTGAGTGAATGTCCTCACAATGAGGGAAAGAACTAGAAGTTGGGCTTCTTGTGTGATTGTTTTAAGGAGAAGTTTTGTCTTGCTCTGATTGGTCTTGCACTGATTGGTCCTGAATTGAAAGTGGGTGCATAATGTAGGAAAGCTGGTGCACATTGATCAAGTCTGAACAGTTTTAGGCTTATTGACTCAGAAAATGTGGTTTGGCTTCCCACACTGCTAGCTGCAGGAATCATGAGTCAAGATTCTATTGTCATATAGGGTCTGGTCAGTGTCCATTTGTATTTTGTTTCTCAGTCCTCCCAATGTTCAGTTTCTCTCTTGCAGGACTTGCAAGATACTGACCAGTTCGGGAAAGGCTAGAGATCTAGAACTTTACCTCCCAGGGTTTCTCCAATTATCACCATAACCAAGCATACTGTGTAATTTTTTTTTACCTTTTTGTTGTTACAACATGTATCATATGAAAAGAAAGTGGCTACACAGAGGCATTTAAGGTCTTGATAGATTACAGTGAACCAACATGATGACTACTCCAACAAAAACAAGAATAATTAATAATCCATGTAAGATGCTTCAGCATCAGGAACCCCAACAGCCCAATACAGACCACAAGACATATCCCATAGATCATAAGAATCAACTGGAGAGAGCCAAGTAGTTTTCTTTCCCCCCCAAGACAATATATAGTCCTTTCTACATTATCTGTTTTATTGATCCAGATAATATTAATATTATTTGTCAAGAAACATCAGCCATGGCACAGATGTCATCAGGATTAGCCAATAAGAAATCTAGAGGCATTCATTGTCCATTCCCAATCATGCCAGGTTGAGACTCATCTGTATTCCACCTAGAGCATAGTACTTTAATGGTATCATTAATGTATCTATCATTAATAATGGTAATGCCTGGTATCATTAAACATGCGCTATTACCCTGATGGCTACTATATTTGTATGATTTTACCTCAAGAAGTGGTCTGTAGTCTAAAGAAGAGGATAAGTTAGTAATATCATACCCTGCTTAAAAACCTTCAGTTTTAGTTTTGAGTTATGACCCATCAACCATTAATATTGGGCAGGTTTCTCAATGGTAGTCAACAATAAGGATGAAAGAGGTATAAAAAAAGTTCCATAACTGAGGTAAGACAATTTGAGTTTCTCCTTCTAGGAGAGGCAGAAGAGCAGCAAGATTTGGGGTTTTACAGGGAGAAGGAGTATCTTGAGAGGAAGAGATAAACAGAATCTCAAAAGAGGTGAATTATCTGTCTGGAAAGTATCATGTGTTCTCGGTCAGTAGTAATGTTCATATTGGATAAGAAACCATGAGATCAGGCAGGGAGCCTAGAATTAGGTCAGCAGAAGTACCATCAGGTTTTGTTTTGTTTTATTAATATTTTATTTATTTATTTATTTATTCTAGAGCCAGAGAGTCAGAGAGAGAAAGGGGAGGAGCATAGGGAAAGGAACAAGTCAATTTTGTGAAGAACACAGAGCAGGCACACTGAAATCCTGACCTAAGACAAAATCAAGAGTCAGACATTCAACAGACTGAGCCACCCAGGGGCCCTGTGCCAACAGGTTTTGAGTAGCAACTATTGCCCTCAGACATGGGTTTAAGCCTTTGTAACCAATTGAGGAGGAAGTTATAGCAAATAACTTTTTTGAAAATTCCCATAAAGAAAAATCAAAACCCCAAAGGTTTTCCAGGTTGCTTATGTACAAATATTCAAAATGGCTTTTTGTAGTTCAGGATGTCTAGAGATGAAGGCTGTTGAGGAGCCCTCTGCAGGTTACAGAAGGCCTTCATGTGGCAGAGGGTCTCTTACTGTGGACTTAGTTCATAAAGAGGTGTCATAACCTGGAGTAGTTTAGCACTCACTGTCTATAAGATTCAGTTAGGCCAAGAAATCCTCTCATTTATGATTTTGTAAGGTGTCTAGGCTACATTTGGAAAATCCTTAGTCTGTAAGGAAAGAGTATTTCCCCCTTGTTTGTTAGGACATGCCCTAAGTAATGAACTATGTTTTGGCAAAATTGCAATTTCTTTTTGAAATGTTATATTTCTTTTCTGCTATCTTTGAAACCAAGTAATTGGAATCTCTTATAATAACTTTCCTTGTTCTGTGAATAAAGAAGGAGTTCATCCATATATTGTATGTTTAGTCTCTCAAATTACATTTTATAATGACATTACATACACCTTATATTTTAACAAAAATGGAAAAGGTAATTGACTCTCTCTGCTTGACTTATTTCACTCAGCATAATCTCTTCCAGTCCCATCCATGTTGCTACAAAAGTTGGGTATTCGTCCTTTCTGACGGAGGCATAATACTCCATAGTGTATATGGACCACATCTTCCTTATCCATTCGTCTGCTGAAGGGCATCTTGGTTCTTTCCACAG